>NW_008667472.1:156138-173364 GCF_000695815.1 Acanthisitta chloris | reverse complement strand
AGATGCAAAATGAGGAGCTATAAAAAGGAAAAGAATGTTTGGGAGAGGAAAGGGAATGTCTGGATAAGCAAGAAATACAGAACTGGTCAAATGAAATTTTATGCATCTTATAATTTGCATACAGAACTCATTGGCATGAGATATCATGGGACCAGAAAACTTAAGAGGGTTGAAAAAGATCAGACATCCATATGGATAATGAGAGAATCCAAATTACATTGAGTAGAATAAAAACATTAATAAAGATGTAAAACTTTATGCTTGTGGGCAGGAGGGAAACACATGTGGGTGAGGTTCCAAGGAAACTCCTTGCTTGAGGTGATTATTCCATAATATTCCCCTTGAGGTTTTTTTGCTTGCCTTTGTAGCAATAGGTACTGATGCAATTGAAGATCTGCTGGGGAACTCTATGGTTCTTTGCATTTATGCTTGTGTAGGAGGGGAGAAGAGGGTGCCACAAGAATGTGCTTCTCAGGAGGAATTAAGTTTTAGACAAATGCAGAGAACACAAGCCAGCTACTTTTGCTGTAACTGGCATTAGGGCCTGGCTCCTCAGTTTTGTGGAAGAAAGACAGGGTCAGGTTATCCTTAGCTCTCAGCCCCCATCTAGATGCAGAGTCTAGATGGCTTTCTGCCAACCCATTGTATTTTTGCCCCCATCTTCTGTTTCAAAATAAGTTTATCATTTGAAGTATGTGAAAAGATTATTCATGCTCAAAAGGATGATTCCTCACGTGTAATCTGCCTCATAAAGCGCTCTGCAGGTCACAGGTTGTGAGTGGTCTGTAAGTGGCAGTGCATGTTAGGTGTGTTGCCTGGGGGTCTGGGTGCAGCCCCCAGCCTGCCAGGTGAGCCAGCACAGCAGATGTGCTTTCCACCCCTCGAATCGGGACTGCATCTGGCCACATGGTGGTTTGCTCCCCTGACCTCTGTTCTGCATGGTGAGATAGAAAACTTGGGGAATAACTGAGAGAATCTTACCAGTTAAAAATGGCAGTAGGTTGCAGCTAATGTTTTTGTCGTTTCCAAAGGTAATGCATTTAATCCTGCCTTTTGCTTTTGCTTGACCCTATGGCTGGTGTAGCCACTTCCAGGCACCAAATTAATCTGAATGGAAATATGGGTGAAAAAGCACAGTAGCCACACTGTATTTATTATGAATTTGAGAAGGAAGAAAAAACTGTTTCAGCACTGCCTCCTTTTCATACTCCATATCTCTAAAAGTAGCTAGTTAATTACATTCCATGGTTACTGCTATTGTAATATGTGCTTATTTGAAGTACAAAGATAATCATCGATTGTATACTCTTGACTGCACTATTAATGGTTTCAATACCCACATTGTGTTTACATTTTGCTTTATAACTAACACTTAGCCATTGTGGTTTTAACATGTAGTAATTCAGTGAATACTGTCTCCATGTAATGCCCTTGCCATTTCATTCTGTGGTATTAAGTGTTGTTTTTCTAGGAAGGTCTTGAAATGTGGGGCATTATGTATGAGTTATGCTAATTTGTTAGGGCAATGAATACATTAATTTCATTAGTAAATGGCCTCAAAGCAATAATTACCAGTGTAGGTGTGTCAGAAACGATCATGTTCAGTTTTGCCAGTTAATTATTAAGATTTTGTTCTAGGGGACCCAGATTTGACATCCAGCTTCAATTTAGCCATAAATAAAAGTCTGAAGTATATCGGGCTGAAGAAATCTAGCCAAGAACTTGTTTTGCTCTTAGAAATTTCTACATTTTGTCTAATTGTGACTGCCAATAAGATGCCAAAATAATTAGTGTCAGTGATATGAGGTTTATACTATACCTCCCAAAAAGGCACATCATAATGAAAATAGCAATCACACTTTCTCATTCCTCTCATCTTGCCTTATGTTACAGAATGCTGAATTATTCAATGGTATATTACTTGCTAGTGCAGTATTAAATTTGAAATGGCTGCAGTTTATCGTTGAAGCTGAAGGGTGGCTTTTAATGGAGTTTACTTCTAATGGCTTAATTAGGTTTCTAAATGATATCTGTGCACTTCTTGAACTTTACATGGCTAACACTGTAAAGGAGACAAATGGAGGCACCTGTGTACCTGGATAGCTTTCCTCAGATGTGACCCTATTTTTAATTACAGTCACCTGTTGAGAGCACCTAAGAAGCCATTGTTCAGTAATAAAGTGCTTTCAGGCACCTTAGAACTCTATTTTTACCAGAGGAAATTTGAAATTGAAGAAGGCCAGTGGCATCATGGCTTGTATTGAGACTAGTGTGGCCTGGAGGACTAGGGAGGTGATTGTGCCCCTTTACTTGGCACTGGTGAGGCAGCAGCTCAAGTACTGTGTCCAGTTCTGTGTCCTCCTACAAGAAAGATATTGAGGTGCTGAAGTGTGTCCAGAGAAGGGGAGCAGAGCTGGTGAAGGGTCTGGAGCACAAGTCCTATGAGGAGAGGCTGAGGGAGGTTACACCCAGGCGGGGGTTGGCCTCCCAGGTAACAAGTGATGGGATGAGAGGAAATGGACTCAGGGAAGGTTCTGGTTGGACCACCAAAAGGAATTTCTTCATGGAAAAGGTTATTAGACATTGGAATGGCCTGCCCAGGGAGGTGGTGCCCACTATCCCTGGAGGTGTTCAAGAAACAACTGGATGTGGCACTTAGTGCCATGGTCTAGTTGGCAAGGTGGTGGTCAGTCAGTGTTTGGACTTGATGATCTCAGAGGTCTTTTCCAGCCTCAATGATTCTGTGAAAAATTGTGTACATGAGCTGAGATCCATTTCTCAGTTACTAAAATGATAAATAAGAATCTCCAATATTTCATTTTTGTGGTCTGCTTTGTAATACAGAACCATAGAAAGAGGGACAGAGACCCTCTGTTCTCATCACTGAAGCTGCTTACAAAAGCTTCTTTCAAAACTTATCTTGTATTTTAAATTGCAAGTCTGAACTCTTCAGATCACCACAGAATAATGCTGGCAAAAATAGGACTAATAGCTATTTACTGTCCCTTTTTAGTTATATCAGCAAACACACTGCACTACTCGGTTGTATCATAGGAAAATGCACCATGTATGGAAGCAAAGGACATAAAGGACTCCCCATATTTCCCATCAGTGGACATGAATAACAAGTGCTCTGAGCAGCTATTTCAGCTCTGAAATGTGTTTTGTGTTGAGTGCAGGACTTTAGCCAAGCTCTTCAGATTTAGAGTGTAGGCCATCATTAGTCCAGTCCAGTATGTGTATGCTCTGCAGAGTTTGCCCCCTGACCTTATATCATAATCCCGAGCAGAATCAGGAAATAATGACATTGCTTCCTACTTTTTAGATTTACAAATACAAAGAGTGAGTGTCTAATTGTGGCTTTCTTCTTTTGCATGATTGATAGCTTTCCATAAGTTAAGCTGATGTTCAGTTTGCCTTGGGACAGATACAAATCAGCTCATCTTTCAATGACTTTTGGCATGTATGTGGACAGCCTGGTTACTTTGCTTTCTTTCTGGTCAAGCTCCTGAGAAGCCTAGGAAACTATACAAGGAAAAACAATATTGTGCTGTTAATACAGTAATTGCAGGCCAGCATACCTGTTTCCCTGGCTGGATGGCTTTTATTCTGGACTGCCTCTTTGCTGCTCCAGTATTTGTTTAGGGATACAGAAGCCAAGGGAATGAGTTTCTTTGTCTCAGGTTGTGCCTTTCTCCCAAGATACTGGGAGGAAAATGAGTCTTTCTTGTTTATTAGGCAATTAAGTGAAATGTATTGACACTATTCCAACAAATCTAGAGTGACACGAATCTATCACAGTAATTTAGGAATACCGTTCACCACAGAGATTCTGGAATATGTAGACTGAATCCCTTCATAAATTTTATTCCCAAAAGATTAATCCCCTGGGAAATCAAGTTTCATAAAAAGCTGTCAGTAGCAAAGAATGCTTCCCCCCACCTATGATCAAACATCTTAGTATTTTAGGAAATAGGTTGCCAACAAGTCTGTTACTTACCTGCATATTCTTATTTTTTGCCATTAGTATTAATGATTTAATGATTAATTTAGTATTTATGACATAGTTTAATAAAAGTTTAGTGATGTAAGGGAGCTGGTTACAAAAAGATATGCCCTACTAGAAACTCATTTACTTACAAAATCAAATGCTAAGTAAAATAAACAGCTTGGCTTTCTACTGACATTTTATAGCCACCTTAAGGGAAAGGTGGAGATGGGGGTTGTGTTGCCATGTGGGTTTAATTCATGAACTTCCACTCAGAGTGCTCAAAGGCAATACAGTAGTTGAGCCAACTTTCTCTGTTAAATTACAAAAAGAGATTTTTTTTTAAACCAAATACAAGGGATCAACTGCAGCTGCAAAGAGGAAATTTAGAATTATCATCATACCAGTATCAGAAGGTCCTTTATATTTATAGCTTCATAAAAGTTCACAGCTAGAGTATTTGCTGCCAACTCATAAAAGAACTAATGAAAATTTCTGCAGATCTCTTTTTGTGGACAGTGATTTCTTAATCCCCTAAATCCTGATGAATTCATATATTCAAAACATTTGTAAAAATGGATGAAAAAGGACTTCTTGATGTTTTAATAGATTAGGTCACACTTACACTCACTGTGGGACAAACTGTCCTACCGTGTCACATGGATAATATTGCCATACTCCAAATGTATCCATTCACACCAAGAAGACAGTTTGTGACAGTATTACTTAATGCAAAAGAAAAAAAGGTGATAACATTATATTGCCTTTGTGAAGGTAAACTGTTCTATTGTTTGGTTAAACTTTAGAATTTTATTTATGATCATAAAAATCGTTATGGTTTCAACATTAAAAAACTGTAATTAAGCAATAAGTTTGAGATAAGCAGTATTTGGTAGTAATGAAAAGCTTGTGTTTTAGTGTACCTCAAAGGTTGTTGTAACTCAGTAATTTGCAGGTTCTTTAGGCTTTTGTGACTAAAAGCAGAAAGCTTCTTTTATTTACATTCCTAAAAGTATAAAAATTATATCAATGTTTTTATCTCTAGCTGCTGTGGAAAACCCTTCTCAAAAGAAAGGCTAGTGATAGTAATGGGTTAGGTGAATATTAATCAAATTTGAGGGTAATATGAGTTTTGGTAATTTATTTTAGCTACTGGTCATCCCCCCTCACCCTGCCCTGTTACCGTTCCTTTTGTAACATCAAGGCTGCTCTAAATTTGTCACTTCTGTGTTATTGCTTTCTTCTTCTCTGCAGCCCCATCTAGTTGGAGAGAGCCTCTCACACCAAGAATAGCATGTTGTCATGGTTTAACCTCAGCTGGCAACTAAGTACTGTGCAGCCATTCACTCCCTCCCCATTCTTCCCACCCTAGTGGAGAGTTGAACTGGGGAAAAAAAAAAACCATGTCAACTTCTGGGTTGAGATAAGAACAGTGTAATAATTGAAACAAAATATAATAGTAGTTGTAGTGAAAAGGAGAGAGAGAGGAATATAACCCAAGAGGAACAAGTGGTGCACAGTGCAATTGTTCACCACTCGCTGGCTGATGCTCAGCCTGTTCCCCAGCAGTGAGCAGCAACTCCTGGCCAACACCCCCAGTTTATGTACTGAGCAGGACGTCCTGTGGTGTGGAATATCCCTTTGGCCAGTTCAATCACCTGTTCAGACTGTGCTCCCACCCATCTTTTTGTGCACCTGCCTACTAGCAGAGCCTGGGAACTGAAAAATCTTTGGTTTAGAGTAAACATGACTTAGCAATAACTAAAGCATGAGTGTTATCAATGTTTAGCTTTTATGTAGGGAGAAATGTTCTGGATTATAACAATAGAAGGGTATCACTTGGTGCCAGCTGAATAGAGAGGACATGTTTCAGAACCAGAATGTTTCCAGCCCTATTGCTGTAAAAGGATAAGAAGGCCAATGGAATCCTGGGATGCATTGAGAGGAGCATTGCCAGCAGGTCAAAGGAGGTGATCCTGCCTCTCTACTCAGGCCTCGTCTGGCCACACCTAGAGTATTGTGTCCAGTTCTGAGCTCCTCAGTACAAGAGGGACATGGAGCTCCTACAGAGGGTCCAGTGGAAGGCAGCGAAGACAGTTAAAGGACTGGAGCACCTCACTTACACGAGAAGGTTGAGGGAGTTGGGCCTGTTCAGTCTTGAGAAGAGATGATTGAGAGGGGTGTCATTAATGTATTCAAGTATATGAACAGGAAGTGCCAAGATGATGGAGCCAGAGTCTTCTCAGTGGTGCCAACCAATAAAACAAGAGGTAACAGGCAAAAACTGATGCACAGGAAGTTCCACCTGAAAATGAGGAAGAACTTTACTGTGTGAGTCACTAAGCACTGGAACAGATTACCCAGAGTGGTCCTGGATTTTCCCTCACTTGTGTTGTGTCCAGTTCTGAGCTCCTCAGTACAAGAGGGACATGGAGCTCCTACAGAGGGTCCAGTGGAAGGCAGCGAAGACAGTTAAAGGACTGGAGCACCTCACTTACACGAGAAGGTTGAGGGAGTTGGGCCTGTTCAGTCTTGAGAAGAGATGATTGAGAGGGGTGCAGTACAAGAGGGACATGGAGCTCCTACAGAGGGTCCAGTGGAAGGCAGCGAAGACAGTTAAAGGACTGGAGCACCTCACTTACACGAGAAGGTTGAGGGAGTTGGGCCTGTTCAGTCTTGAGAAGAGATGATTGAGAGGGGTGTCATTAATGTATTCAAGTATATGAACAGGAAGTGCCAAGATGATGGAGCCAGAGTCTTCTCAGTGGTGCCAACCAATAAAACAAGAGGTAACAGGCAAAAACTGATGCACAGGAAGTTCCACCTGAAAATGAGGAAGAACTTTACTGTGTGAGTCACTAAGCACTGGAACAGATTACCCAGAGTGGTCCTGGATTTTCCCTCACTGGAGGTATTCAAGAACCATCTGGATGCAATCCTGAGCCATATGCTCTAGGATGACCCTGCTCAAATAGAGAGGTTGGACCAGATGACCCACTGTGGTCCCTTCCAACCTAACTGATTCTGTGACTCTGCGAAAAGGATTTCTCTCAGAAAGAAGAGCTTCCTTAATCAAACATACATTCCTTTAGGAGTAAAATGACTTACATAGGTGTGGCAACCATGGGTAACCAGAAGAAAATAACAGATCCTGAAGCTCTGTAAAGAGCAGAACCATTTAGGAACTGTCCTTTGTGGATACAATGAGGAGAAAATAGTGGGAAGTGATGAGCGAGAGAAGCTTCACCACGCTGGTTCTGTAGCTTTCTGAGCTGGTGAATAAAGGCAGTGTCTGTATCTTTTTCATCTGTGTAGTTATGAAAATTCATGGGGGAAAAAAACTAATTTTTTTTCTGCCAAAGGTTAATAGTGCAGTGAAATATGACTTCTTTCGCAGATCTGAGACACACCTAACAGAACTGAGCCATTCGGGCTGTCCTCTCAGCCCAAGCCATTTTATCATTTTGCATGCATTGTGCCTCAAGCTGTGAAGCTATTTGTTGAACTAGGCTGTGTTACTGTTTGACTGAGAGGAAGACAAATGTTCCATATTATCCTTAATTTCCATATAATTGTTTTAATCTTTGTTTTATAATAAACGTGTAAAAGTGCCCTGCAGGTACCTTTTTGTTTGGTATTGTAGGTGTCTCATTTAGAGTCCAAGCAAGATGGAAATGTTCAGGGCTGCTTTTTCTTCCTCTCACCTGAATGGTTCACAAAACACACTCCAAAAATAAAATACTTGGTCGTTCTCACTGCAGAACTCTGCCTGCACGTGTGAAAGTGTGGGAGGCTGTTTCCCATCCATCTCATTCTAAAAATGTCCAACAAGTAGGATTAGGACAAGTGACAGCTTTGGCTGGAGAGGTGCGTCCTGCCAACTCCACAGAACATTTAGCTATTGCTAGGGAATCATATGTTCCAGGTTAAAAGGAACTGGGGAGTGAGGAAAGAAGGTATATCTTGCCTGTGACTCACCACTGCTTCCCATCTTGCCCCATGACTGCATGTTTATTTAAAGAGGTTGAACAAGTAGTCTTACACAAAGAAAATGGCAACCTCCAGAACTTTTGAAGGATCAAGATTAATGATAAAACACAAAGGAGTCTCCTATGGAGTCCTTTCAGTTTAGCACTCTCTCTAGGTATTTTACACCCAGCTAGTGACAGCTCATTTCACTTAGCTCTCAGTGGCCTGTAGCTTTCACTCTTGGACTGCTTAATTCATAGTGTCACTTTCAGCTGTGTCTTTGTTTAGGGGTGGTTACTTCCAGATGCCCATCCATACACCTGAACTTCAGTGGCACAGGTCTGCTAAGGTGAGGAGTCCCTTGGAAATACCCAACCAAAGAGCCCACTTCAACATCATTGCTCCACACCACTCTAACGGGAGAGAGTAAGAAATTAACAGAGCATAAACAGAGACAGGAGTGAAAGAAGGTTCTGGAGAGTTTTTCTTTTGATTCTGTAGAAGCTGGAACAATGACAACCTATCTGCAGAGCTTAACAAGACATTATAATCCCATTCTGAAACATTTCTGCGATGCCACAGAAAGTATGTAGAGAGTGTAGCATCATGCAATGTATTTCCATAAGGGTATTCTTGTTCAGTTTTGATTGGAGGTAGGACAGTTGCTGAAATTAGTGGGGTGGGAGGGTTGTCTGTGCATGCCTGACAGAACAGAGAAATACAGAAACTTCAGATAGTTCTTTCACAAGTTGTTTTCAAGCCTGAAATAGAGCCTAGTCTTCAGGGGGAACAAGCATCCTAATTTCACCAGATGTTAATGTTTAGTTCTCTGGTCCCTTTAAAAGCAAGCCCAGTGAAAAGGGGAAAGTCATATGAATACATTTTTTGACATTTTGTTTATTAGCATTTTATCTAGGCTAGTAGTAAATGAATAGACTTGTCAGCAGAAATCTCAGGGTGAAGCAAATAAAGAATCTTAATAGGCAGGGAGAACAGAACTAACGGCAAATTGCTTACAAAGAGCTCTAATTTATTGGTTTCTCTTTCATGGAGATTCTGTTCTGGATTCTGGCTTTGCCAGAAGAAACAGCTGAATGATGACATGGATTCTCAGAAAGAAACTGTGCTGTCTGGTAGGAAAGGGGAAGACTTGAGGAAAGAAAGTCTATTTCTTTTAACACTTCAAAATACTTCATACCACACGGTGAAGTTTTCTTTGTTTAATTTGTTGGTTTCAGTGAACTCGCTAAGTCTGCATTTGTAAAAGTGCTCTGATGCCTGATTCCTCATGTAAGTGACTGCAGTAAAAGAACAAGTGAGGGCTTCCCTGGGTCTATTGTGCAAATGGTGCTGAGCCCTGGGTTCAGGATATGCAGCTTTGTTGGGACAACTTATGGCTTGCTGTACACACCTGTATAGCACTGCTTCATTTCCTGTGCTCACACCAGTTAGGCCTGCCTGTTCTTCCAAACAAGGGAAGCAGCAAATTCCAGGGTTAAAATTACAAAATTTGTTGGGAGTATGCTTAGTAGTTACAAGCTGGACATTCTCTATTGTGTTACTGGATATGTAGTCAACAGGAATCACCAATGTAGAGCATACAACTGAATTAAGTTGTGTAATTAGTGGAAGTAAGTGTTACTTACACTGAATTCCTCCTGAATCCACTAGTGAGATTGAGAATATATCTGTGCAACTCTGCAGCCACGTGGGCACAAGGAGCTGTCATGTGTCACAGTACATTAGAACTAGCTGTGGACTCTTTCTCAACAGAAGTCATTATTTGCCAAGATTACTGAAACTTCTCTGACCCAACCCATTCAGCCTTCAGTTTTATGTTGGTGGTATCAGAGAAAGTGCTGTGTTTTCAAAAAAAGTAATTGCTGAGTGACCTCATAGGGCAAGTTCATCCTCTTATGCCTTCCCTTGCCTTGGACAAGAGAAAGGCACAGAATGCAATGATGCATCCTTAAAAGTGCCTTAAGTCAAGATGGAAAAAGGTGGAGAGGTAGGCAATGGAGTAAAATAGGACAGGTCAAATTATTTTAAGGAAATTATTTGTTTCTTTGATTAATTAAATTTCTTTTCCCAGTACTAAACTCATTCTCCAAGCCACTGTCATTTTCACGTGACCTTGCCAGAATGTCATTCTGAAATATATAGAAAAAAAACATAAACCAAACAAACACAAGGAAGAGAAAAATGCTGAATCATGGCAATCGAGAAGTTGTAACATTTTTAATTTGCTGCTTTATTGGTATTTTGATATATTGTTGTATTGGAAACACTCCTAGCTTTCAGGTGAAGGGAAGAATGAAAGAACAGATTTAAGTCAAGTACAGGTAATAAGATAGTAGAACTGGTTTGTTTATGTAGACTAATTGTATATAGTTTGTTTTTCTTTCTCCTCTATGTTCCTAAAATGAATTCCTTCCATAAATCCAGTACAATAACTTCTGTTCCTATAAATGCCTGTCAGCTTTCTCTCCTGCTGGACAAAGAACTTTAGAAAACAAAACAACTGTTGTAGCAACTCAGGAAATGCACTGAATACAGTTTCTCCTGTGTTTCACCTTTTCTTTGTCCCAGACCCTGTCTGAAGAATGACACAACTCCAAGAATGTGTTTTAACAAGGTTGTAAACTTACATAATGTTTCAAGGAACTATCTGATAATAATTCATGCAGCACAGGTCATTCATCCTATTGTAATCCACTTTGCAAAGGGCCCCTGTCAGCTCCCTACCCCATTAACCAGGCACAGCACCATTGCTGAGGCTTCAGTGCTCTCCCCTCATGCAAGGCAGGGGGAATTGACTGCTTACTGGTCAGGAGATTTTGAGTTTCAGCCCTGTTCTTCACCAATTCCTTTTATTAGTGAGTGCTTTTCCCTATACAGCTTCAATTCTAGCTTTCTAAATGGACAAGAAGCCCTTTTGAAAAAATCTGTATGAAGAGGGATTTGCTGAATTGCAACTCTTCTTTTCGCATCCCCTGAAGAGGAAAGAAAAAAGGACAACATAAAATGTTTGTCACATTTGCTCACTATGAGTATGCTTCTCTTCTCAGGTCCACAGAGGCTGTGCAATGTGCATGGGAACGTTCTGAACAACTATGCTGTTGTCATTTTTTAAGAGTCACTCTTCTGGACAGAAGCTGGAGGTAAGAGGAAGAATTTATCAGGTCTTTTGATTTAGTGGGAGCAGGCAGGAGACTGGGAAAGAGAAAAAAGGCTTAGCATCTACAACGCTCCAAATGTCCTGATAAAAGTTCCTCTGTTAGGCCATAAGATGAGAAAAGAATAAGTTCTGGTACCTTATAGTACCAGTTTTGAAGGTACTAAGATCTTCTCTGGCTCAGACAAAACTTCATCTCTCAGGTGGACAGAAGTGGGTTCTAACTTACTAGAGGCCCATGTGTAGAACATTGAAGACTGGATAGCTTGCACAGACTCTGGTTTGTTGTTGGTTGGGTTTTTTACATTTCTGAATGGAACACTGCATTTATGAAATTAACATTAAAGGCAGCCTTATTTATCCACATTAACTTCAAATTAATTTTGTATCAGTAAATGAATAGGATGATGAAACATTTAGTTCCTTTCAATAAACCAATCTCTGAAGATTTAATTAAAAACATGCTTTTATATCTCCCTATTTCCCCGTTGCTTCTATATGAAGGAAAAGCAAAATGTGATTAAAATATTCAAATCTTGTACTTTTTTGCCTGGACACTTGTGTGTTGGTGTGAAAATATATAAAACTTACATGTAAGAAGTTGCCTTCTCAGACTACTTTTCACAGCATTACTTCATCAGATGATCTTAGTTTTTGCATGACATTATCTTTTCAAGCTGGCATAGGACTGAGATATGATATCTGCATATTCAAGATGGAACTCTGTAGCTTAACAGTGTTTCTGCTTGTGTATGGGGTTTTTTTTAATTATTATTTTTACTTAGGGGAATCTAAGAAACAAGGCCTTCCAAAAGGATCTCTTGGCTCTTTAGGTGATTTTGCTCTCCTGCTTATATCCAGAGGAGCTTTCATTGATCTGTCCTAAAATGTGCTGTAGTACTTTGATCAAGTGAATATTTGTACATACATTGGGCATAATATCCTTTTCTTGCAGGCACGTAATGTACATTTCTTCTAGGAGAAAGGGATAATTTTAATTTAATATCAGACAGGGCAGGAACAGATTATCATTAGAAACTGGTGAGAGCAGGGGGAAAAAGGGCTTCTGACTTAGGTAGAGTGCCAGCAATGTACTGCTTTGATTTAAATTAGCCAGCTAAAGGAGGTTACATTGGAAGAGATGCCATGCTGGATATCTATGGGAGAGCTGTGAGGGTTGATCATTTGGTATTTGAGAATTAGTGAAGTACTGTTAAGTACTTCCTGCTGGAATATAAACAGCCTGGCAAGCAGATTTCATGTTTCTGTTCCGTTTTCTCTTCCCTTAATCTCACCACAGTTAATTAAATCAAAGCCTAGTCAGAAGGGAAGCGCTCCTGTTTTGTCACTGTACTTACATGGAATAGATGAAACACATCTGAATCCTGGTGCTGGTGTCCCTTCAGTTATCAGAAACTGCTTTTGTCAGTGATCAAAGCCTGTGGCCTCTTTGCATCCTTTTTTTGCATTTAGTCAGCCTCAGATGCTCTGGGGTTTTTGGCTCTCCCCAAATTAACAGTAAGTCTTGGTGGAAGTAGATGGTGGTTTCTCCTGTCTTCAGCAGTCGGAGACAATGAGCACAGTCAGCAAACAGAGAAGTGCAACAATCATTTTAAAATCTTTTTTATTTTTCAAATATCAGTAACATTCTAGAGTAGAAAATCCTATTGCTTGACCCTTTGTACTCTTTGAGTTTAAATGTTATAATCCCTGGGAACAAAGCTTAGGTGTCTTAATTTCCACAGCATGCTGCAGGTCTGACATGTTTCTCCAGCATTTAGACCTGGGTGGGAAGTTGTGCTGAGCCCTGTTGCAGGTGATGTTGGTAGTTGGGTCTGAGGTGACCCCATGGTTTGGTCTCACTGACTGTTGCACTTCAATTCAGCAGCTTTACCAAGTTAATCAGGTACTCAGAAATTGCATTTTTCTGTAAATGTTAAACATGTGATTGCACCTATATATTGCCTTTTAGAGGGCTGTGATTTCCACTTATCTTCTAAACCATGTCTTGCAATGAAAGGTGGACTGTGTATTTTCCTAGCTAAACCAAAATGAAGTTTGCCACTCGTTGCCTGTGCTGGGGGGGTGTGTGTGGGAAGTGTGCTTGTGCAGGGCTCTGATCAGAGGAGCAGAGCTTTGGCAACTCTCTGTAATGATACCTCACAACACAGGGAAAACCTGCCCAATCTGGTGCTTCTTCTTGCCCTTAGGAGTCAGACTTTGTGAATAGGCACTTAAACAGTGAATGGGAAGTGGAAAGATGCCCTAATTTCTTAATTCTTCTATGTGAATGATGTAGGTCACAAGTAAAATCTTTTTTATGACCTGCAATATTGGGATTGTATCTATTTCAGAGCTCATTAAGTTTTGATAACTAAGGTGATTTAATGACGTGCTGTACTGTGGGCTTTTTTCCTTCAGTGTGTATGTACGTTTAACATGATGTTTTACATATGTAATTCAAATGGTAAATACTGGAAAGAAAAGATTTTTTTAAGGGAAGAGTTGAGGACAGTTGTCATTTTAAAGGCAGCTTTAAAATGCTTATTAATTGAACCTCTGTTTTGTCTATAACCCCTGCTCTCTAAAATCATACTTTAAAAATGCAACACTTTTGTTTTTCTTCCCCTAGCTTTATGCTATGTAGTTTTCAATTCAGTCTCAATTAGCTGGGGTCAGCGTAGTTTTCTGATCCCAATATCCAAAATTCTATAGTTCGTAATGTGGCTGGGAATTTGGATAGGAATTGCTGTGCAGCACAAGGGTGGCTTTTTCAAAACACTTCCACTAAAGACCATGATGAAATATTTTATGTCTGTACTGTCTGCAATGAGAAGATGTGGAATTAAGGAGAGCTGTAAAACATTAAAGCTCTAGACCTGCATATAATTATTCATATTAAATTGAAATAAACTATCTTGCTTGATGAGAGAAGTTTTTCAGCTCTAAGGCAAGATTTGTTGTGTTTATTTTTACATGTGAGATACTGGCTGCAGAGGGAAGCATGGAATAGTGCTCTGGCCTTTCATCTCTGAAGAGAGGGGGATTTGTAAATTGGATAAAGGTCAGTAGGGAATATTAGTTTAGTTGGTGATGTCAGAAGAGTTCTTCTCTATATCACACAACCACTGTGCAATTGGCAAAAGTATGGTAATAGGCTGTGGTCTGTCAATTTAATGAGATATCGAGGGGGATCAGAAGGATCGGGAGAATTTTTAGTATCCAGTGCAATGCTGGGCAAAAATCTCTTTCAGAAAAAGGGAAGATGCTTTAATTATAGCTCTGAAAGGGAAATGTACCTTATTCTGTGGAGCTCTGGTCTGTACTGGGGTCCACACTGGGCCCTGATTTGAGGTATCCCAACACAGGAGTTTGTTCAGATCATTCTGCACAGGTCAGGACACACCTTTCTCATCCCACCAATTCTCACCTGAGTGCACTTCACCTCGCAGGGAAAAACTACTGACAGACATGCAGGTGCCAGGGTGGCTGCTCTGGGTCAGAAGCTGCTGTGGTGCGTTCAGGTGTGTTTTGTGCTACAGGTGAAGGCTGCCATCCTGGGACTACAATTTACCAGCAGACTCGCCCCAGGCAGCAAAAGTAAAAGTTGTAGAGCTGTGTTGGTGTACAGGGACCTTGTGTTTACCTACTAGTAAGCAGTTAGACATAGCCTTTTTGTGATGATAGTATCATGCACAGGGCTCTAAATTATTCACCCAAGTAACTAACGTATTTTATGTCTTCTCAGATTGTTCAACAGCTTTGCAACATCTGTAAAAATACTTATTGTTTGGAAATTGCACTGAGAGTAATTCCAAGAAAGAGTTTTTGGGTTTAGACTGGTTCTTTTACTGATTTTTTTTTTCAGATTCTGAGAAGCATATATATACATTTGGTTAGTCCCTTAGATTATGTGGTATTTTTCCCATCCCTGGCTGTGCAAGGTTGATTCTTAGAGTGACTATTTTATTTCAGGTAGGAAGTGTCCATTCCATGTTTTTTTTCCTAATTACTAATTTGGTGAACATTTGTCACTGAATGCATTCCTTGTACAGATTTTATGGACAACTAAAATAACAGTTGCAAATGCAGACACAAGAAGAGACTATCTGTTTGAAGCAAAAAAAATAAATTCATAATCTTCAAATATTAATAAAGCTCATGTTAGGCTATTAAATAAGTATACAGTGTATTGTGTGATAGCCTGACTCCTGGTAATGCACCCTGGCTACATCTCTCTGTGTGCTGGTTCTGGCCTCTTCCACATGCAGGTCACTAGTCATGTTCACAATCTGAGTGTGCACAAAATACTGCCATGTTGCATCTTTCTGTTATGGACATCAAGTAGGGATTTGCATACACAATTGCCTTTCAAAGTGAACAGTGTTGTCATACCTTTACATACAAGGATCTGGAAACTGCAAATCTTCATTTCATTTCTCCCGAGCCTCTTTGGTGAGAGTTGTTCTTTCTTTTTGTGCAAAATGATGGTAAATTCAGAGATTTGAGTGTGTTATCAGCATCGTAACTATTCCTTAAGAAGGCTCCTCACATCTTAAATACTATAGCTATGGAAAATAAATCCATATTTTGGATATCAATTTTTCTTTTTGCCTATTTTTAAGTGATTTATTGAAGTAGAAAGTCAGATGATGATAAGATAACACTGTTTAGAGGTCATTACAGAGTTTTCAGGAAGTTTCTACAAAGGTACCGTTCTTATATTGTCAGTACGATAAGAAAAGTAACAATTTATGTCAAAGTTTGCAAAATGTGTTTGTCTGATAAACAGTCTGTTCAAGGGAAATCAATCATACTCCCTTCCCACAGTGTATTGTATTTTTCATGAAGTGAACTTCAGTGACTCTCCACATTCATGTGTTTGGTATTGCAGCACCTTAAGGAACATCTTTTCTGTTGTGGTGGCTGCAATACAGTGTGCAGCTTGGGGCCACATGTGGTACCTGGCACTAATAACCACAAGACTTTACTTTTGCAGAAGCCAGGGATTGTATTATGTTCTTTAGCCAGGTGAGAACATGATTGATATAATCTCCATACCTGGACCTCAGAGTATGTGTCTTCTCTCAAAGGAAATCCGCTTCTGTGGCACACAAATCTGGTGTGGAAGATGGTCAGAGGGGAGTTACAACATGAGGCTGCTTTGTAGAATACCATTCTGAGGAGATATTCTGCGTGGATGTCATTGAGAAGCATATTTGGCTAAAAGAGCTAAAATATAGACTGTATAATCTACATTCTCCCTGTTTTTCTTAATGTGCATTTCAGCTTATTACGGTAGAAATCACTTCTCAATTGCCTTGAGCTGAAACAATGCATCTGAGCTTGGGTTAAAAGCCTGTAAGTGCTTCTTTACTTGAACAAGTGAAATCACGTTACATTAATAGAAGTATTAATTAATTTGCCCTCATTTATTCAGTAGAATTAGCATTATTGAAAAGCCGTTCCCATCTTTAAGTACGGTTAAAGTGTGCAGCTTTAGTGACAGAGTCTCATCTGTAACACCTAGTGATGTGTCAGATAGTGTAGAAAATTATTGTCCAATTTGGAAACCTGAGACATTACTGAGAAATGCTGTGGGGTGTGTTATAATGAAAATACCAATCCACATTAGCCATGGTTGCCATTAGCAAAAATCTTAATATCTTAGCCAAACCTACTTAAGGTTCATGTAATAAACTCACATTCCTAATTTTATTAGGGATGTGCCAAGTTAAGCACTTTGCTGGCCTTTGGACAGATTTATAGCTTGACTTCTGCTGAATTAGTGTTGACTGACAAGAGGGCATTGTTTTATAGGATGCTATTTAAATAAAAACCTGCAGGGTATTTCTGTAATGTTGTCACTTCAAGTCCAAACTGGAAAAAAGAAATGTGTATTAAGGAGGAATCTTCATTAGCTTTCAGGAGTTTAATCTAAGGCTGTCAAATGCTTCCTTATAAGGTAAGATATTGTAACGCAAGGGGCAAACCCCATCTTTGTTCCAGGTTTTAGTATGAAAGCAGTCTGTTGAACTTCCTGTGAATTGAGGAGGAAAAAAATTCCAATTCACTTGTACTTGATAGACTTGGA
>NW_008667472.1:154644-156104 GCF_000695815.1 Acanthisitta chloris | reverse complement strand
CTTTCCCTGTGGATATCAGAAAGGCAGTTGATGATAGCTGTTTACTTTGCAACTTTATGTACATCACTTGTTCCTTGCAAAATGTGTCATCTTATACTTATTCATTGGCTATCCTGGGCCAACAAGCATTCTGACATTTTCATATGTAAAGCAGTCTGGTTGTAGACTAGATAAATTGTCCTTCCTTGAAAAAAAATGTTGGTGGTTAGGACAGTCCTTTCCCCTTTATAAAATAAAAAAAAAAATAAAAAAAAAAAAAAAAGAAAGGGAAAAGTGCATCTTTTAGAGTTAAAATTAGACTGTGTGTAACGGTTGTGACTCAGAGCAAAATATTGACTCAAATATCGATAAAATTAATATGACCCTTCAGTCCTCCCTTGCCATATATTTGTAAGTTTATGGCAAGGACCATGCAGCCAGGACACCTGTATTATTATGAATAGATTGCTCAGTGTCTTACCTGTGGTCACAAATTTGTATAGCAGAGTTGACCATTTGTAAAAGGACAGTTTTTCCTGCCACACCGAGGAACTGAGAAGTGCAAGGAGTGGGTACAACTGATTTCTTTTTTAGAGCTTCAGAACTATCAGCTGACCATTAGAAAGCCTTACTTTTTACAAATCAGTTACAAAATATGTGAAAGTATAATTAGCACCAAAATGTTGTTTTTTTTCTGTGAGATAAAAAACATATAAGGAAACAGCTTCACTGGAGAGAATGACAAAAGGCACACATAGAGTTACATGTGAAATGTCAACTGATTTCTTTTTTAGAGCTTCAGAACTATCAGCTGACCATTAGAAAGCCTTACTTTTTACAAATCAGTTACAAAATATGTGAAAGTATAATTAGCACCAAAATGTTGTTTTTTTTCTGTGAGATAAAAAACATATAAGGAAACAGCTTCACTGGAGAGAATGACAAAAGGCACACATAGAGTTACATGTGAAATGTAACAGAATGGATTTAGGGAAAGTAAGAGATATTGTACATACTGATTAAAGTCTAGGTAAATGAAATATTGGAAATATGCCAGTCATATCTAGCAATGCCACTCATGCAATGGATCTCAGCTATGTCTCACTGATTTTCTTGAACTTCATGGAAGCTATCACACACACTAACCCCATTGGCTGCTGAATCCATCAAGGGTAAGGTGGGAGACTGAAACACTGAGAATTCAGCCACAAAATGAGGATGGGAGTTCTGACTAGTAGAAGAGCAGCTGAGGAATAAACTGCTGTCAGTGTAGTTTAAACTCATGCAGAGAATTTATTGGACTGTGTCTCACCTGATTAAATATAAGTTTAATATGATGCAGTTTCCCTCACACATTATTTCATCATCATTTTGTATTACTTATAAAGCTCCATCATTGTGCATGGTACTTTACCAAGGTCGTTTAATTAAAAGGTTCTGCTTGGAGTTGACGAATGCAATAACATAGGTTTACGGAGCCT
>NW_008667472.1:144777-154614 GCF_000695815.1 Acanthisitta chloris | reverse complement strand
TTCCTGTGACTGCTGGTCATTGGTGGAGCCAGTACAGTGTTTCAGCAGCATTCCAGGGCTGACATGGGAATGAGCCTTACCACATGTTCATTAATGTAGTAATCACAGTAGGTGATAATATAACTGGGTTAAGAATCTGCTTGAAATTGTTCTTATTGATAATCGACCTTCTCCATAAAGGAACTCTTGAACTAGCAAAAGTGGTGGAGAAAGAATGTCTTAGATTTATTTTTTTTATTATTTTACTTTTGCATCTAAGTATAATTCAAATATAGTTTAAATATCAAACAAACCTACGGTTGAGGGCAACAACTAATGAACAAGGTGTTACCTGTTTGAGCTGTGGGTCCTGGTCCTTTCCCTAATTCAATCAGTGGTAAAGTTTAAACAAGAACTGGGTTGCATGCTACTGTAAATATTTTCTTGTCTTCTGATATGTCAGGAGGCTTGTCTGGATATGTGGTCAAGAGTAACTCTGAGCTTTGTGAGATGGCACTGAGTGTGTTCATTGGTTTTCATCTTGAGATCACAGACTTAGGCATTGCACTGGTTCGTGTTGATGAGAAGCCACCTCTTCCCTCCGCACATCAGAGGATAGCGCGTACTTCTTTTGTTTATGTGCCAGCTAATGTATTCCATTGGCAGAGGTACTTCACTCCTCAGGTCTATAGCTGCCAATTCTGCTCTAATTAATAAGTATTAAACTAAACTCCCAACCTCACAAATCCTTCCCTGACAACTTCACACCCTATTAAATCCTAACTTTCTTGCACTTTAAAAATACTTCTTTCCACAATACAGTACTTTTCTTTATAAATATATGCATCACTGTTGGTAGAGTCTACCATAAACATGCTTAGTCTAAGAAATCTGGGGTTTTCCCTAAAAAGAGTTCAGAAGCAGAGGCTAAAATTAAAACAATAAAAGAATTATTATCCTTTAAAAGCATGCACATGTGCCTGTATAACTGAAACCTGTGCATACGGTTGGGCACTTGCCACATAATCGTTTGGGTTTGCAATTTAAATGTGTATTTGCACGTAGCTACTTACACAGCTTTTAAAACGTTCACCTCTTTGTGTTTGTGTTCCACACTGCTACACAGTATTTCCTTTTAACATGAAGAAGGCTTTCTCCTTGTTGTCAAATGTGAAATAGCCACATGTGTGATACTGCATTGAAAATGGACTGTGGAGGACAGCAAGCAGATCTGAACTCTGTTGGTTCTCGTGTCATTTCCCCCATCAGGCTTAGTGAAAAGGGAGGAGACAGGATTCAAGGCTGCAAAGAAGAGCACTCCTCCAAAATGCTGCAGATGTCTGAGAGCAGCTCAAAGCATTTGCTCTTAAATACCACCAAAATCACCAGATTCCAAGAAAAATCACTGTAAATCAAATGGTGAAACATATGGGTTTAGAAGCAGCCAGCTCAACGTGTGGGAAGCAGGTCCTGGGAGCAGACTCCCATTCCTATTCTCTGTGCTACTTCTGCTTTTATCAAAATGCATCAACAGCCAGGGAGTAGGGATCAGAAATTAATGGCCAAAACATCAAGCTATCATTCCATGTGCTTTCTATATTTCACCTTATACACTCTTATATCTTTTATGCTGGAAAACTAGAGCAAAGCCATGTCCAAAATATCATTACGTGTCCTTGTGGTTAGTACACTGCCACAAGAGCCAGAAATTTGGAGTGGCCCAAGAAGTGCCAGTAACTGGGAGCTTCCCATTTCCCATCTGACTGGATGTCGTAAAAGAGGAACTGACCTCTGTTTTGTCTGCCCTTGGGTAAAAGCCTGCCATTGAAAAAAGAATGGTGCTTCTTATTCACTCTCAAACCTGTGATATATATCAGGTCTGACTGTTATTCTGAAGGGCTAAACCAAAATCCCAAATCCCAAGTCATCAGACTTCTTGCAAAAGGAAGTGTTGGTAAAGTCTTGCATTGATCCATATTTTTATTTCTAAGGGATGCTTTTGATCTGTCTCTCTGATTTTGTAGGTTATATATATGGCTTTGATTTGAATTCAAACTTCAATTCCTTTTTATAAACAGAGCCAATCTTCCTTGCATGTTTCTTGGAGTGCTTTTGTTTCCCCAACAGGTATATGGCCTAGCTTTGCACAATCTATTAGTCTCCTACTTCTTTCATCTGTCCCATTAAATTTGCTTTTTCTTCCTTCTGCAGCCTGAAGATGCTCTTGCACAAGTGATGTCATCTCTAATCCTATTTTTCATTTGTATCATGGATGTTGCTAACCACTCTTTAAATAAAAATACAACATGATTCTAATATGCTAAGGAGCTCCACGGATAACCATATAATTTCAAAATGATACTGATTTTGTTTATATGCAACATAATCTTTTACAGTTCTTAGTCTTTATTTGAAGCATTGCAAAGTGGATTTTTATGAAAGGTATTATAAAGGACTCCTTGTTTTTTCATAACAGATTTGAACATTAACTGATCAGAGTTCAGATAAATAGTCTTTACTCTCCATTAAAATATTAAAAAGCCTTTGGTAGGAAACTGGCGTAAAGATCCTTCATTCTTGTTTAATGAACACTTGTTGGCAAGTATAACACTTTAATAGCTTTGCAGAATGAATTTTGTGAGAGCATCCTCCATTTCGCTGTCAGACACTTGTCCAGGTGCTGGGAATTTATTGGGAGAAGCATATTTTTACTCATTAGTTCTGTATTTGATTACAGAACAGTAAAATATGAACCACTAAGTCCCCGAGGCATAGCTGTGTACATTGAGATTAGTAATTGCATGTCATCGTGTTTTCCATTGGAATTTATATGAACAGATAGGATAGGTGCTTCTTAAGTAGGTTTAAAAGCAAAGCAAATTTGTATTTAATCTTTTTTGCAGGCATATTTTCCCTAATGGAGTAAAGGTTAGGCTAGATGATACATTTTAAATATGGTTTTAATTTATTTTGCTTTTTTTTTCCTTTGTTGAAGTATGAGATTTTCTTTCTGACAGATTAAAGGAAATATATTATAGCTGAAAAATTTTACTCTGTGTGCACTAATGTAAACAGAAGGAAAGAATTGTGTTGTTGTCAGCAACGGGTGTTTATGAATATATGTTTATATGCAATATGTAGAGAATGTTTTTATTTTTAACCACCTTTTAATGCTGTAGGTATGAATGAAAATCATGTAGCAGCTCTAAGGACAAATTTTGTTCCAACTGAATAAAAGAATGCCATTTTTAATGTCTTTAGTTTGTCTGTTCTTCAAGAACAGCTAAAATGCATTTATAATTTTGCACATTAAGAAAATCCTCACAATAAAAATCATCCAAAGAAAAGGTAATAGATATGAAACATAATCTTTTGGGCCATGTTGAAGAGTTAAACAATGCCAAACATGCTATCCTGTCCTGCATAAATGCACTCATCAATGCATTACCCAAAACTGAATCTAACAAGGTACTTAATAGTCACAAAGCTGGCACATTTGATAATTAATGTTCCTTACTGAATTTTTGCTGATACAGTATAGCCTTAAATGGAGTGAAATGTTAACACACAATTGAACCATCAGCTGTTTGGAAACTTCCCCTTTATTGATGTGAAATACCTGTGTGAGAGCTCTTAGCAAGAGCCTCTTGTTAGCACACCTTCACCTTCGTGTGAGAACTTGGTCTGTTTGTGGTTTGTTGAGCACATGTGACTGTACAAGGTCTGCAATTTTGTGTTTGTGTTCAGTGGGGAGCCCCTTGTTGTGCCCTGCTGGAAAATACAGACACATTTCCACTTCCAGTCACTGAATGAATTGGCATTCTGCTGAACTCCCACACTGGCATCATAAGCATCAGATGCAGGCTGTGTGCCACCTGAGAGGTGACTGCAGATACAGGGCTAGCAGTTACTGCACCACTGCATTGGTAACTCTTTAGTCATAGCAGCTGATTGAACTAGCATTGGTCCACATTGTGCACATCCACTGCTAGTGCCATGTACCTGCTTGATAAAGTGGTTGAAGAATGATGAGAATAGGATGTAATTTGTGCAAAGTAGAGGTTTACAGGGTCCAAGGTTTAGAAGCATCTATTTAAAACTAGAATGAGAAGCCTGTATCTTAGCAATGCAATTAAAATAGTTAAGATGTATAAGTTTGAGAAATAAGTGTTGAGAATGGGTAGTAAATCTTGTTTTCTTTCTTTGTCAGTCATGTTCTACAGCAGTAGTGTCAGCCTACTTCTTTGCCGTTAAATTCCCACTGATTTCACAGTACACATACTAAATATACTACATGTTACAGAGCTGAGAGTCAGAGGATTTTGAGGGAGAAAGAAATGTTGAAGGGTAATTGGAGCCACACAAGAAGAGTGGGGAAGGGATCCAGTGAGGATTGTAGAGGCTCTGGGCAAGCTGAAAGTGGATCAAGAGAGGACAAGTGGAAGTAGAAAGGATCAAAATGCCAAGGAGAAAGAAAAGAGAGGATTGTAGCTATATACAATAGAGTTCAGAGAAAAATATTTGATCAGACCAATTTTGTACTAGCTGACACAAGGTCAGAGGAGCAGGAAATCAGGAGCCCTGGAAGAGGTATTTGGATCCTAAGTATAAGGAGGACGAAGTAAAAGAGAAGCAGAGAAAGAACAGGAGCCAACTATTAGAGCAAATATTAGAGCTGCATGAAGGATAGAGCAGAAGTCATGGTATCAGGAGAGCTGAGTGGGGATCAGAGAAGGATTACAGGAAGAGCTATCAGGAAAGCCAGGAATGGGTCAGAGAAGCTTATAGAGATATGGTCAGAGCGGCCAGAGGGGCAGAATGATGTGGCATATTAGCCTACTGCTCAACATACCACAATTAGATCAGAAGCCCTTACAGGCCATCTCAAAGGGTTGGAAGTACCAAGAGCATTAGTGTGTTATATGGCAGATCTGAGTTATTAGCAGAAACTAGGATCTTGCATAATTTAACTTCTGTGAGTATTTGGATTGTTAGATGTTGTCCTGGCTGCTGCTTTGGATCCAGCAGTGCTTTCTCAGGACTGCTGCAGTCAGAAGGCACAACCTAAGGATTTTAGGCAGCTTTCCTTCTGAACATCCCAGCATCTGGAGGCTTGTGGCCAGGGCCTCAGTGTTATTTTAACAATTTATCTAAAATATAAACTAGTCTCTTCAAGCAGGCAGATCTTCTGTGAATGTCTTTATGCAAGGTGGATGTTACCTGAAGAATGTTCTCCAATAAGTTCTTGCTATTGTGGACTGCAGTAGCATAGAGACTGTATTCCTGCTTCAGTATAGTGTATGTGCTTCTGCATATCCAGGCCTTTATATAGACTTCATCACTAAGCCACAAAGGTGATTCATTTCATATTCATTTGCTATGGGATAGCTAATTCTGGCAGTTGCCATCACTTGCTACTGCTGGTGGCATAGCCTTGTCAGTCCTCCCAGTGCACAGCAAAGAACCTTTTTTGAGAGGAAAGCATTCTGAGAACATGCATTATCATTTTGTTCATCTCTGCTCAAAACCAAACTGAATGGCATTAATTATCACTTCAGGTAGTAAATCAGTTTCTCATTTGAGAAAGGAATGCTTCATCTTGAGTCCCATTGTTTTGTATAGCCAGAGGGCTATTACAGATGGTATTGAACTCATAGGAATCATTTTAGCGTTATTCCAGCACAAAGCATATTATAAATGGATAACCTTGTTTTCCTAAAAAGCTATGAATAACTATGGCTTTAAATTCAATGATTCTCTTCTGTCCAACTCCCTCCAACTCTAGAAACATCTATTCAGAATCTTACTTTAAAGTCAAGGCAATGTGCTGATTGACTGTGCTGACATAATTGTGTTAATGACAAGACACTGAGAGTACATTGTTAGATATGTCGCTTATCATCGCTTTTTATTTGGCTCTGATCTGCCAAGCTTGAGTTATACTTCTTATACATTGTGGTTTCAGTCAGTCACTTAAACTGCTTCAGTGTTGAAATAACATCATTTTACAAGTCTTTTAGCTGTAGTTCAGGGGAATGAATTCTTCCAGAGCATCATTAAACAGAGTTCAAAGTTTGTCCTCACTGAAAGGCTCCAAGTTTGAGCACTTAGCAAATGAATTACTTGATCATCAAAATGATTAGTGAAACTCCTCTTTTTTTAATACATGAATCCATTTGTTACTACGAATACCAAGTTAATTCCAATAATGCATTTTAATCTACAAAATATTTCTTCTCTACGGTCACAGCTGAGCTCCTGCAGGTACCATCTCAAACTTTTGAAGTGCCCTGTTGTTTAATGGAAGAGCATGCAATGGGAAATGCAAATGGATTTATGCTATGTTGTGCTACATGTGAGTGTAGTTCAACAAATAGTAATGCTTAAACAATACTATGGTCATGGGAAGTATCAAAAAAGATATACATTAAACTCAGTGTAATTCTTCCCCAGTTCATTCCATTGTAAGAAAAGCATCATTGCTAAAAGGCGAGAAGCAAATAAAATATGAACAGTTCGAAGACATAAACAGGGTGTACTTATTCAGGGATGGATCAGGGTTGCAATTATTCCACATTGTGTGAGGATGTACTTCTTTCTGAGTAGTTCTAATTGAGAGGCATAAAGCTCTTTTAGCCATCCTGATAAATTCAGCACTGAGGTGGTTTATTCAGCAAAGGCTCATTTTCCTTGTTGTTTGTAAACCAAAATAGCAGATGAAAAAGTTCATATCTTGAAAACGTTTGGATTCAGACCTGCAGCTGTTGAAACTTTAACTCTTCCTTTTATGTCTGTCAGCATCAGATCATCTTCATTATAGCAGAGTTGTCCTTCCTTGGAGAGGGTTCACCTCCTGTGTATTAGTGATGTCAAACCTGAAATAATAAAAAGTTTGGACAGACTTTGTCAAGGCGTATTTATATCCTCAAAGGGCAACTTTAAAAGGGACCCATGATGCCTATAACTTCCAGAATGTTGCTGAAGCATCACTAAGGTGGTGATCCGAATATAATTAAATAACTTGAGTTTTCAATGCACATGTGAGATTTCTTAGGTGTGACTGGGAAATTCTACCGTGCGATTCCTTCCAGGAACTGGAAGTCCTACAGGCTATTTCAGTTGAGGCAATTATTAATAATTGTTCTATTGCAGCCATAAATGTCTTGAAATTGGTGTCAAATAATTACAAAAATATCCTAAAACCATTATGTGTCACTGCTACTATAACCAGGAGTAAAAAACTTACATTGGTGATCAGATGGATAGCACTCAAGTTCAGTTACTCTGTCACTGGCTGCGATGTAGCCAGTTATGGTGCAATGTGTATGTGTTTGGATTTATAGTGTAACTCACTAAGTCATTTATTTGACTTGCATGAAATAAAGTGTTAGTAGTACTGACTCAATACATGTGACTTTCATATGTCGGTTTTATTTTCTTGTTTTTATGGAAGGTTCTGACTATGGAGACATCAACAAGTTTGTCAAGTTGTTCTGCAAAATTGCTAGGATAATGAATCAGTCTAGTTATATCATCATTCTGTGACAGTAGTAAGTAATCGCAAAACTATGCATACCTTCTCTGTCTCCCTTTGTATGCACATACACCCCAAATGTACAGTCTGTGCATATAGGTAGAGGTATTTACTTGTCCATTGTATGTGGTGGACCATACATACATGTGCATAACTTGTAATATTTCCTATTTGGCGAAAATAGCTGCACATCATGACCTATTGCACAGTAGAGTTTGAAAGGCTACTGTCATGCCTCCTTTGCTGTTGTCTGGAGTAGCCATGGGCTTTCTTTACAAAGTTAAAAACCTGGTTTGAACTTAGGCTGACACAGGGAACTGTTACCTGTGGTGTTGGTAGAGCCTGTAATAAAGGTAGGTGTAGGCTGCAAAGTTCTAAATAGGACTTAAATTACTCCAAACCATCAAGAGCATGGACTATATGCAATAACTACAGGATTATGTGTCGATACTAATTTAAAGATGCACTGCAGTCTCCTACCACCTGGGATACCAAAGATTTGAAAGATCAGGACTTGGGTTATCAGATCTTTGTAACAGCGATTGCATTTCAGTCTCTTGTCTATGGCACTGGTCTAACTCTGTACCTTAGTTTTTAGATGTACATAAGAATATAATTTTAATATGTAGCCTGTTTTCAGATCACTGTTTGAAATTTCAAATGTTAAGACTAGATCTATATTTTGTAACCTGAAACAGGCTGTTAACGAAGTGTAGGTGGGATGCAGTTGGTTCTCTGAAGAGAGCTTCACTGGTGGCCCTTCTGGCTTGTTTGTTTTATTTTGAATAAATGTAGGCTTTGGTCCTGAAAACACAAGTACCTTCCTCTTTGCGTACATGTCGTTCCACTGAAGGCTGTGGGGCCACTGATAATTATTAAATAACTCTGGTAAGTGTTTCCAGACTTAGAGACTTGGATGGGGAAAAAGGCAATAAGCAGATTCTCATTTTTGACTTTTCATTAAATCATCCTGTGTGATTTCTGCTTATCCCCACAACATAATTCTGGGGTTTTTTTCTCCTCATTTAGTTGTATTGCTTTTAGTTTTGTTTGGTTTTTAAGATTGAAGCTCTTTAAACCATGGTAGTTATTTACTTTGGGTTCAGTGTCCCTCATGCAGGAACCACAGATGTATTTTTTCCCTTGGAAAAAAAAAAGAATTTTTCAATTTTGGACTAAGGGTTCATGTCAAAGATGAAAGAAAAAATAATTATTTGTAAGCCATATTAAACATTGGCCATTAAAAAGGAAATTGGAACATGTCATGTCAAATATCTTGAGAGAGAGAGAGAGAAACGGAGGGAGGGAGTTGAGAGTCACATTCCTTGAAGTAACTAGAAAGAGTCTCCTGGTGAAATGGAGGCATCCTGGGGATCACCGACTTTAATTAAGTAGAAATGATCAAGGCACGGGGTACTTCCGGGGGATTAATGACTGACTGGGAAACTTGATGGCCTCAGGCAAAGCTGTAGGCCATTAACCCCAGCCAGTCCTTCGTTTTTCAGGAAGTGCCCTGTGCCAAGGTCATTTTTCCCATTATAGCTAAGGATGAATCTTTTTCGTAGTCCCATGAGAGTCATGGAGTCCATAATTTGTGTTGTTTTTTTTCCTCTTTTTAATAACTGACTTATGACATATGGGGATATTTTCTTTAGATTGCTTGTGCTGTAGTGAGAGAATACAGTTCTGGTCTGAATTTTATGAAGATTAGCATGTGAACAGCCCACATGCATATTAACCAAATGAGTATCAAAGGATTAATCAATACCCCAAAAGTATGAGGAGGTTCAGGACTGTTGGATTATTAAATTTGATCCCAAGAATAACATTGCAGCTTTTAATAAAAGTTTTGTTAGTGAAAACAGCCTTGGATCTGTGTGGATAACTTGTACTTCTAGCATCCTGTGGCAGAGATTCAGAAGTTGTTGCATGGCTTTTCAGTTCTCTTGCACTATTGTTTTTCCCACAGTCTGAGGGATTGTGAAATGTAATCAAAACTGCCCTTTTCCTGAGCTGTTTCTTTCATTTGGAAGAAGGTGGAACCAAGCAGTATGTTTGTACTAACACCATCTGCCATTCATCCCCTCTCCATGGTTCCTGGATTCTTCATACCATTCAGAAGTTGTTGCATGGCTTTTCAGTTCTCTTGCACTATTGTTTTTCCCACAGTCTGAGGGATTGTGAAATGTAATCAAAACTGCCCTTTTCCTGAGCTGTTTCTTTCATTTGGAAGAAGGTGGAACCAAGCAGTATGTTTGTACTAACACCATCTGCCATTCATCCCCTCTCCATGGTTCCTGGATTCTTCATACCCCTACCCTGTC
>NW_008667472.1:141943-144762 GCF_000695815.1 Acanthisitta chloris | reverse complement strand
CCCTACACCATGAGCAGGGACATATAACAGGAAAATGTTGCCAGGGGTTGAAACCAAGCTCAGAAAAGCAAGGGAGCAGTAATGTTCTCTTCTCACTGAGTCCCACCATGTTGATAAAAACCACAGATAATAATGGACAGCATTGCAACTGGAAGAAAAAAAGATTTCTAGAAAACATGGCCCCTGCTGGAGGGTTCTCAGACTCCAGTGCCTTTATCTCATTTTTACATCAACAGATTCTTACTGAGCTGGGGACTTTGAGGTTGTGCATCCTGGGAGGTGAGCCAGCTAGCTAACCAGACCTTCAGCCACCCCTTCTACACCCCGCCCCTCTCCCATTTACTGGAAAAGCATCTTAGAAACAACTGCTAAAAATAGAATTGTTGATTAAAATAATTTGAACTAAAAAGCTTTTAAGCAATAGATCAAGCTCTCTAGCTTTATGAGCTAAAGGTAATTAGAAGCTGTCCACTTAATACTCTTGACACAGAATGCTGTGGCAGCCATGTATAATTTTATTGCTTATCTACAGAGGTCAGAAGCAAGGAACAGACCCCGTGTCTCATTTAAACACTTCTGCTTCAGCCACTGTTCCTATTCCATCTTATCTTGAATAGCTCATGCTGAAATCAATTCATAATATTTTGCTTGTTACACTTAAAGACGTTATCACCTATGAAACGTGCCTTAATAGAAACTTGGAAAACTCTAGCCAGCCTCCTGTACAATGTACATTTGTTCTCGGCTCTGAGAGCAGCTTACCTGGAGAGGAGCCAGCAGGGCCAGCTCAGAGGAGGCTGCTGCAGTGGCAGACTGACAGATGCCTACTCTTACCTGCCTGGAGCAGCTCAGCGTCTGCATGTCTCCCTGTCCCTGCATTTGTCTTACCTTAACAGACATGTTCTCTTTCAGTATGGCAGTGTGTTCTTGGTCTCTTACTGTCTTTGGCATTTCTATGTACACATCTATTTACACTTTCCTGTATGCTTCCATAAAAGCAAATAGGAGTCTAGTGACTATGTGAAGGATTTTGATATAATGATGGTAGTCCATAAGGCCTAATAGTTTAGTTATTTTAAAAAAATTAGTTGTGACTTTCACAGCTGGTTTCTATCCAAATCTTTCTGATTAATTGGTTAGGTAGATGCTGGACTTTGAATTATTATGTAACTCTGGGTAGGAAAGAAAGAACGATTAGCACTGCTGCCATGCCTGTCATTTTTCTGGTGTCTAAGAGCAGAGAGGGAAGTCTAGTCCTTGTATTTGTTTATTTCTGAAAGGGCAGAGGCAATGAGTGCCTGTGCACTTCCTAAGACCCATATCCAAGACTCCAAGTGAATTTTCTTGCCATTTGTCTAGAGAACCTGTGAGGATGCTCATTGCATTCTTTCACCTGTCTCCATGTCAGGTGAGTGGGATGCTTGATTTTCTAGCTTAGGGTTGTGGAAGGCACAGGTAAGGTTTTCTTAACTGGAGAAGTGATGGGTAAATAGATGCTTTCATCACATTCAGGGGAGAGAATAAATATGTATGTTATGAGGGGAAAACAATAGTTGGATGAAGGAACATGCCAGACCAGTTGTGTTTTTAAGGTATCTTGAGTCTAAGAAGACCCAAAAGTTTTTCAGCTCATTTGCCTGATATTGAAACAAAACTTTTTGGACCAAAAGTTATGTTAGTAGCACCATGATATACAATGTTTTGTAAGAGGGAAAGTGAAGACTAACTTCTCCAGTTGAAACTGCAGGGGGAATTTTAGGTATGCAGGATGTAATTACAAGAACTGGAATTTGGCCAGTTCACTGTGATTAATTTAACACCCGTATTCTTGTTAAAATTGCCATGGATTTTTTAATGATCAAAACTGGTTAGAAGTGGACCTTGGCTTTCTGTTTCACCCTCCAGAAGTAAATGCAAAATACCAGGAAAGTCAGCTCTGTTATCTGTTTGTATTCCATCAGCCATTGATATGGAATTGCCTTAAAACAATTCAAACAATAAGCAATATATTTCAACCAGAATTTCATTTTGTAAAATCAAAAGAATTTTCTGTGGTTTTGTGTATACACTTATATAACATGTTAAAGTTTTTAGGCAGCAGAGTTGTTGTAAGCATTATACTATGGTGACACTACCTCTGTGTAAAGTTGGGGGTTTTGTAGTTACCACTGCCCAATACTAGTTTGTAGCACTAGTTATAGTAATGTGCATGGGTTGTGTTTCAGAATAGTAGTATGTTTAATATAAGTTATGTTTCTGAGTTACCTTATTCTGATGTACTGTAAAATACTCCTGAAATCTCAGCATCAGTGCAACTTTTTTATGTATCTCTTATTGATAACATTGAAGAAAATGGGCATTATTTAGAGTTCCTCCACAACTGGCATCAGTCAAAGAGTCCCTTCAGACTAATGCTATAGAAGCAGAGGATTGATGAAACGTATTGAAATGGAGCTTTCTCCTCCCAGAGCAATTGACTTCCACTTTCCCAAGCAGACTGACCCCTGCCAGCATAACTGACACTTGAAATCCCACAGCTACGTTTTCTGGAACCAAAACTCTGACCCAGCAAGCAACATTTGAGCTTGAACTGGATACTAAGGATCACAGGTTTATTTAAGACATACATGCTTTAATCACCTCTACCATGTACTCACTTTTACAGTGTCTGTTCAAAATAGGCATTTGTAGAAATGCTCGGAAGCACATCTTGTAATTTAGAACAGAAAGTGGAATATAGCTTTTTCCTCCTTAATATTCCAATGAGATTTGGTAGCTTAACCAGAGATGTAGTACAAAAGCATTTATGGTTCATGTTA
>NW_008667472.1:133198-136923 GCF_000695815.1 Acanthisitta chloris | reverse complement strand
GGAAAATGGGTCAAATTCTTAATACCTCTGTGTCAAGACTGTGATGAGCACCAGTGAAATCATGGGTGATTTGGCAAGTGATTTCATTGACAGCAAAAAAAGAAATTTTTTTGATGTCTCATGCCATATTGTGTGGTCTCCATTTTTTATTGTGAATTTTGCAGACCACAGTAAAAATTGAACGAGGGCGTGCATTTGCAACTTACTTTGCATAAAAGAAGAGAGGAAAGAAGAGAAGAGATCACTGCTAATAAAACCTGAGCATAAATACGTGGTGACATCTTTTTTAAGGGTTTTCATAGACCAGGTTGAAAATGTTATGCTTGCTAGCAGAGCAGAGTAATGGAGGTACACTCTACAGATGGAGCTTCTAATCAGATTAGCAATAGAGCAGTTTGAAAAGTGCTTTGGAATAAAAGGCATTATATAAATGCAAGCCATTATCACTATGGGGTATATTTTTCTCCTGATGTGTGTGCATAATTCCCTCTAGAGTTAATGGGAGATGCATGCATGCATTGAAGGGAGACTATACCTGGCAGTGTGTTTCTTTTCCGCTAAAATAACTGGGAAGATAAAATTTGTTAGAGGGCAGAAAATGGTAGATCAGCTGAATTAGGTATTCATGGAATACCACTCAAACTGGTCTACTGAAAACTTTGCCACTGTATTTTAAAAGCCGTACATCGTATCACAAAGAGATAATGGGGTGATGGCAGTTCAAGTGATTCAACTGGTGGAAGAAGTGGTGGCAAGTTGGCATATTCAGGGCCCTACTAGCAATCGTTTGATTTGCTGGATTTTTTACATGTCCTCAAATGTGTCAGGAATAAACATTTGTAGTAAACATTCATTCTAAGAATGACATTATCCAACTGAAAAGTGTGGTGTCCTACCCAATTCCTGATTTTTCCTACTAATATTTATGCAAAATCCAGGAATCTGATGTAACTGGCACCTCCCAGGTTTTCACTGTATTTTGGAGTCATCTTGCGGTAGTTAAATGATCTCAAGTTGTTACTCAGCTAGTCAGTAAATGAGATGATCTGAGCCATGCTGCAAAGCTGAATAACCCCACAGTCCAGCCCACAGCAGAAAATACTTAGAGGAAAACAGGATGTCTAGTTAGATGCTAAATACTCACTTGATTTCTAATCAGTTTTACATGACTAGAAGCAGCTACCTGCTCAGTTCCCTCTCACTGTCATTCTTTTAGTGCAAATCTGTCCTCATGCATTTGATTTTGAGTTGGGCTCTATCTCAGACAGTGAAGTTACTAGCTCTGTCTGTACCTTCTCACCCCAGCTGCTATTGCCCGTGTCATGAGCCTCATTAGAATTACTGTCTAGAACAGAATTCTGCAACACAAAGTCCTACTCTGAGTCAGCACCTATGGCCATTACAAGGCCTACAACAGCTGGAATAATTTCTCAGTGGGCCATTTTAACCTTTTAGAATAGCTGCACAACTGCCTTTTGCTTATAAACAACACTACCTCTAAATAGAACATAATATTTCCATAAACCCTGTTATAAAATGACCCAATTATACAGAAACCAAACAGTATATTGTCAAGAATTCTGGGCAGACTTAATGTCAGAGAGCAAGGGGACTGGGAAAACTGAAGGGCTATAAGGTAAAAATACAGACTACAATAGCATTTGAAGTAATGCACATTTATTTTTTATTCATTAAGTGTTTTTCTGGCTAACTCATTAGAGACCTCACTTCATCTACTATCCATTTTTGTCAATGTAGACCCTAAAAAAACAGCGATCGTACAGATCCCCCAACATGTGTTTACCATATACCACACATGATTGCAACCACTCACAGCAAGGTAAATGGGGGAAACTATTTTCCTGAAGTAAGTGAAGTCATGCTAGGCTAAATAAGGTAGTTTAAAAAAATTTGAATCAGATTCATTGTTTACAGAATGGCTTATTAGTATCTGTATGTTAAGGTTTTGTCAGGTGTTTCATTATAAATCCTCATTTTAGAAAGTTTAAAACTCCAGGGTAGCATTGTTTTAAATTACAGGAGCATAGATTTTACATAACTATAATGCTATTTTTTTAATCCTATACCTAAAAAAATATCTTCATTTGTTTAAATGAAGTTTGGCATGCAAGCAAGCCATAATGAAAAACAATTGGGGTTCTTGGGGGGAAGGGGGTCAATAAATATATATTTTAATACAGAACAGTTATTTCATTTTTTAAACTGTTTACATATGCTTGGCAAACTAAACAGCCAGCATGCTTACAAAAGCTGTCTTAGCAGGGAGCATGCCCAGTACCTGAATATAGGCTAAAACCTAAACAATAGTATGAATAATCATAAGGCAAGCTGGTTCCCTCCACTCTGAATTTTAGCCCATGAAAAAACAATCTGCTCCTATCAGAAGCCATGGAGAACGTTTCCAATTGAGACTGACTTTGCAGAAGTCGTCTTGGCTGAGCCGCTTGGAGGTTCCATTTTGTGTCACCCACCAGAGCTGCCACCTGCAGACCATCGTGGCCCCTTCCCATCTTGGCTGCAAAAACACACAGGATGCATGTTCAGCTCAGGCAAATCTAAGCACTACATGGTAGACTGCTCTCTCGGGGAAGATAATGTGTGGCTACCAGCTGTCAAACCCCAAATTGCTCCCAGCCAAATTTGGTTTTGGAGATTAATATTTAGGTGCCAGATAATTATGTTTGAACTTTTAGGACTCCTTTTCCATAGCCATGGGACTTTAGAAGTATACCTGTAACTTTGTCATGATTTTAGCCAGTTTCGCTATTCTCAGCCATTTAACATTCCTTAAACATTCACTTGGTGAGTATTTACACAAATACCTTTGGTTGTAAGATATTTTATTTTTTGAATTATGATTTTTTGTCTGATCTACTGAAAATCAAATTCTATTTTAAAAATATAGTGAGCAAATGTGAGTAGCTGCACTACTTTATACTGGGTTTGTAGGTAAAAGCATGTGGTTGTACATAGGCAGTATCCTTCAAAGGCTCAGCCTTCCAGGCATATACCCTGTGTCCATGCATTGCATGCATTTCAGCTTGCCAAACACATCAAGAGAAAAGCTGGCACATAAGCTTCCAAGTGCAACTGGGCCCATTGTGTGACTTTCACTGTTTCATTAATCTCAACAGAACTGTTCCTCACTGTTGGCAGTTCTTGCTTTGTGTTGGTTAAGAGACTGTCTCAAAAGTTGTGCCTGAAGGCCTGTGCGGTGCCCTGCAATAACACTGCTTGTTTGTAATCTATTGCATGATCAAATTAGTTCAAATACTAAGAGTTCAAATCAGCTGGCGACTTCAGGGAACTGACAGATGCAAGGACATTTTCTAAGTAACTATTTGTTACACAGTAATGGTTTAACTTTAGAAATAAAACTTTCAGACCCAAACTGAGCCCTCGTAGCAATACAGATTTTGTCTAACATACATAATGAAACCAGCAAATTAGGTCCCATGGCCATAAACCTCACAGAGGGAAAGCAAACAGAGCATGAATCAAAAAGCTTTAGAAGGCAGTAAACTATTGGTAACTTATAAATTAAGGCCAAAAATCAAAGTATCAAACAAGTTTGGCTATTTAAATCTGTGTACATTTAGACGAAAAAGCTGAATTCAAAACAAAATATGGAAATGTAAGACCCTCAATTCTAAAGCAAAAGGTCCAGGTCAATATAAGCTATGTCAGAAATACAGTCAACAAAA
>NW_008667472.1:127007-129507 GCF_000695815.1 Acanthisitta chloris | reverse complement strand
TGTTGCCTGAGATCCTAATTCCATGGACATGAACTGAGACTTGACAGAAATTATAGCAAAGGATTTCATAGGCTGTGGCTACATCTGAACTGCAGCTGTAGATAGCCTCTTTAAAAAAAACTCCTTAAACTTACTGGTGGTGCCATAGTCTTTACCCCTTCCACTCAATTAGTTCCCTATATTTCTCAGAAACCTGTGGCCAAGAGACTGAATCAACCACAAAGGCTTTTGTAAACTGCAAACTGTTAATAGATATTAGGTGGCAATGGGAATTGTCTATGAAATGGAAAGGCAGCAATAAAAATATGCAAATTACATGTTTTTTTCCAGTGTATAACTGATCTGTAGACCTCACTGTAACAAAGTAATATGGAGACTGCAGCAGGTTTTGAAAAGGATTTAGACATGAGTACAAAGCAGTGAGAACATGGAAAGTTAAAACCAATAACATTACTAGAAGTTAAGAGAAACCTCCTGTTTCTGAAGGCCCTTCCACTGTTGCCTGCTCTTGGACATTTTGCAGCTTCCTGTAGGGTAGCTGGTACTGTCCAGTACTGGAGGGCACTCCTGGGCTAGCTGGAATGCTGCTTTTTTTGATGTTACTTTTCCTTTGTTCCCATTTTGTGAACTGGCTCCTTCCCATAATACAGCTCAGAAATACAAAGCCATTCCTGCATAGTGTAGCCATCCCTATATGAAAATGTCTGAGGCAGGACCAGGTAATTTAAACTGTGATATATTTTCTCAGCCACTTTTATTGCAACAGTTGAATTTTCACCTGATTTGTAAGGCTGAGGAGCCCTTCAGCAGCTTCTTGCTGTCCCATGTAGCCAGTACATGTGGCAGAGACTCTGTCATCTCTCTCCAGTTAGAAGCCCTTCTTGTTCACACCTTAGTGGAACCTGTCCTATTTTTGAGCAGTTGCAGTTACGTTTCCAGCAGACCCAGGCAGCTGATAGTAACTCAGCTTAGAACAAAACTTTTGATTATTTTCTGCTAAGCTGTTGTGCATGACAGCAGAGATACTTTGTGCAGTGTACTTAACAGGTTGTGCATTTATGATCCCTGCATTTCTTTCTGGTTACCCTGCTGTGTTCTGAACATTATGGAAGTCAGTGTCACGTAAAATGTAGCCAAAGTCTTTGAACTTAAGTGTCTAAATGGTGCATGGGTATAAGTAATCTGTTTATAATTTGAACAACTTTGAAAGCAATCCACTTACTGTTTCATGATTTCAGTGGACTATTCAGATTTTCTGGATATGCTCTGAATCATGCAGTGCCCTGTTGAGTGCATTGCTGTGTCATACAGTACAGGGATTCTTGCTATTAAGAATATCAATGTAGCATGGATGATACTGTTGACAATATCCACATACTACACAAGGGCCTGTGAGTAACAGGGATAAATGCCAGTGGTAAATCAGAGCTTGTGTGAGTACTTATATTTGCAAAAGAGTGAATGTAAAACGTTGCCTTGGTGTGGGTGTTAATGCTTTCTCCAGAGGGTGTGGACAGGGGCAGATGCAAGTTATCTGAACAGGGGCCATGCTGCCCTTAACTGCGGTGGCAGCAGGTGATATGAGTGCATGTACCACCCTAACCAACAATCAGGGAGAGCAAAAATATTTTCTTTCCTTGCTCCCACAGATGATAAAACACCTGTGCTCAGAGAGTGAAAGGATTAGGACTTCAGTTCAGCTGAATCCCATTTTAAACCTCAGAGGGGAATCAATGCCAAACTATCCCTGGTACTGGATTGATACCTCAGTTTTGAACAACCTATCTTCTTTCAGTTTTTGCTTATACTTCACCTGCTGCTTAGTGGGATGCATTATGTAAATGGGTTTTTTGTTAATTGCTCTGAAACATTTTTCCACCATGTGTCCCAGGATCTATTCTTTATAGATCTTTCCCATGGCATGAACAGGCTATGAGAACTGTATTAATTTCATTCCTTAAGCTGCCTAGCATGTGTTTTAAGCTGTTCAAACAACTGAGCACAGAATTGTCGCATCAGATTCTTTCAGACTGAAAGACAGTGGAGAAACACCTAAACTTCAGCCTTCTGCTACTTTTTCCCTTCCACAGAAACTGCTATGAGGAAAACTGAACAGTGAAGTCACTTTTAAGTCATTACCAGTTTTATCTTTTTAGGGGAGCATTAGTTTTTTATTTTCATTTTCTGCAGCTTTCTCTCCCAGATGCAAGGATTTTGTATAGTTTGATAAGGTGGAGCTCTTTTCTTTAAAATATGTGGATGTGAGTCCATTTTTACTGTTTGCTTTGTGCTAGTACCAGTACATTAGCCTCTGTGGATTTTGTTAATCCAGATTTACTTGTGTGAGAGTTGACTCTGACCCAGAATGTGCCTCATGCAGTGCATTTTAAGGAATGGGAATGTGCTTTCATGAATTCTAGCTGAATCTGAAATAGCTGTTGAAGCTATAAAGACAATATGTGAATCCTCTAATAAAGCCCATAATTACATTGACTAGAAT
>NW_008667472.1:89940-126983 GCF_000695815.1 Acanthisitta chloris | reverse complement strand
GTCTAACATTTGGCAACTTTCTGGGTGGCATAAATCAGTATATTTAGTGAATGATTTCAGCTTATTGTCTTCTTTGTATTTTGTATTTGTATTATGGAATTGATCTGGTGTCTCACAGACACAGGATTTTGCTGAATTGCTCAGAATTATGAGTCATAATGATCTTTTCCAAATTCACACATTATTCTGACCAGATTACTTCCCCGTTTTCTCTTGTATTCAAGGCCTGTGGACTTTGCTGAAGGTCAAAACAAAGAAAAAGGGCAGTCAAATGCAATTTGAGGAGTTGTATTGGAATAGGTTACAAAACAGGGTGTGGATGGGGCAGTAGTTCTCCAAAACATTGGAAAAGAGTTTAAGAGCATGGCAGGGTTTCCCTGTTGACACACTGGTGATCAGGAGTGGAGGTTTGGTTAAAGAAGACTGACTTGTCCATTCCTGGACTCATTACAATCAAGAAAATGAGAGGCAATCCACTTCCTTATATAGCTCATTCTACAAGCATGTAAAGATGATAAGGACCATTTAATCATAAGCTGTAAGCATCTCCCATGGGGAAGGGAGTTTTGGGAAGAAGGTCTAAAAGGCGAGCAAAACAAAGTATAAGATTCAAGAAAGTTTTTTTAATAGTCAGGGTTAACTGAGCTTTGCAACAGGTTAACAGCTCTTGTGGTGGGTTCGCTCTCACTAGAAAGCATTCATTAATTGTAGAGGTTATTCTAAAAGTTATGTGCTATTTTTGGCAAAGGAGATCTTAAAAGATGACCACTGAGTCCATGGCACACAGTGCTGACACTGCTAGTAACACTATCTGGAACGTGAACAGCTGTGGATGCACAGATGCTGCAGATTAAGAAGTGCCCCTATCCCAGTTCTGCCACTGAGTCCTCTGGAAAAAAAAAAAGAGCAGGTTCCTCATGAAAGGAATCTTATATATTCTTATAATGAGTATTTGTTTCTCTAGCAAACTATACTGTGCCTACATACTAGCAGTAATTTTTGTTACATGTTCTCTATTGTGGCTGGATAATCATTTCTCCTTTTTATGAACATAGTTTGGTGAAAAAGATAATAAACAAAGTAACTTTAGTCTGATGCTTAAAGAAAAGTGAAGGGAAAGTATTGCTACACTGATATTTTATTGCAGTATTTATCTAATGTGGAAGCGCAAGGAAAAATAGCTTTTGTTTCAGTTTTGCATAGCTTTTACACAAATATGTTGATTTCACAAAACCGACTAATCAATTAAATTAAGTTTTCTGATCTTACTCATTTTTAATAGCTCCATTATTCACTGTATCAAAAAATCAAGAGGATGATAAGATAATAATTTTCTCTTGGAACTATGCAAGTTTCTGAATTAATTTAAAAGATACTGAATCAAAAACCACATTGGTATGATTGGGGGGCTAAAGCTGAATCTTTATTATTCAAGCTTGTTAAAGCCAGTTCAGTGGGACAAATGAATTACAGCTATAACTGGAACGAAAATGATCAACAGTTTGTGCATAAGTGATTGGTTTCTCTGAACCTAAACACTGCACATACCTTCTGACAATGAAATCAAGATTCTAACTAGATTAATAAATTATATAAATAAATAAAGAGCTGAACAATTGATTAGGTTAAGGAAATGCAAATCTTTTCTTTGGGGTATATATATTAACTATATGAAAGTTAATAAAATGCAGTGGTCACAATGACACTTCCTTTTTTGCTATAGAAATCTGCATAAGCTTTAATCAGTATTTAAATACTTGGTATGTCTTTTACATGATATTTAACTTTCCTCACTACAAAAAAAATTTAGTATATTGTAATAGTAATCTCCTTTAAGACCAGATTTTTTTTATTTTACCTTGTTAAGGTAGAACTTAGTTATGTTTTCTCATAACTTACCGGAATAAGGACTATGTTATACATTGAACAAGGACGGTTATATTTTAGGCTCTGTGTTCATGATGATGTAATCTCTATTTAATAATGAGAAAGTTTGACTTTTCTGCTGTTGTGCAGTTCCTACCAACTTACACCAATGATTACTAGAGATTTTAATTGCAATGTTACAGGCAGCTGGAGATGGTTATTATCTCCTGTATCTGTAGCAATTATGTAGGATGCCACAGAAGTGGTAATTTAAGAAGAATTCTTGTCATTATCTGCCTGGCATGGTCAAAAAGAAATGATGAGTGGTAGTGTTTCATCCTGAGAAAATGCCTGCGACTGGGTTGAGTGGACATAAGCTGTCTCAGGTTTAACCACTCTAGCATGCTGATACTCTTCTCATCTTGTCTTCGGTACCTGTTGAAACTGCTTGCCTATCTGAATGTATGAGGCTCTTCTCAGATTTCCCTTTTCTGTGATGAAATGCTGATAAGGCAGTTCAGAATCAGTGTCACTCTGCTCCTGACTACTATGGGTAAGCTGGTGTCTGTCCCTGGAGGTTGGGAAGATTCTTTCACATTGGCTAGGCTGAAGTGAGCACAGTTCATCTGTATTTGTTTAGATTAGAAAATGTGGCCAAATTTGGGTGATGTGATAACACCAACAGAGGGGGAAATTCTTTTGTTCAACATTTTGCTCTATCTACTATTAGTAGCTTGGTTGGTTGCTACTAATTGGTAGTTATTTTTGCCTGGACAGTGATTCAGAACCGCAAAGGTGACTGCTACAGGGAGTGATTGCCTGACTCTTGTTCATACATGGCTGTACCACTGCTCAGACTTGCACTTTCCCACCACTCCTTGACATTATCAACCATACCTGAAAAAATCCCAGCTACTGTTTTAATGCCACTTTTTATTCTGTGGTCCCTTTTAAAATTTCCATTTCTGTAACACTTGCATCTTAAATTACAGGTCAAGAGATTCTCTGGAGTATTTAGGTGGACAAATGCTTAGTGAAATTTTCAAAATCACTGAAGTTAAGTGCTTCAGTCCTATTGATTGAAATGGAAGTCAGGATTGCAACTTTCTTAGGTGCTTAGGAAAATCCTATCCAACACAGCTTGACACACTTGAAAGTTTGGCCTTTGGGGCTTGTGTTTCCTGGAGACCCAGGAACAAAAATTATTTTTCAGTTTGCAACACTTTGCCTCTAAACAAATTTAACAAGCCCTACTTTTATATCAGCCTAATATTAATATTGTACACACCATCACAGTCACATCATTTCTTCCCTGAAAATTGCCTGCAAGTAGGTTACTTCAGCTCATGTCCCAGGAGCAACAAGTGTGAGATCTACCAGACAGAAGTGTGTTTGAGTTAAGAAGGCCTTGCAGGGAAAGCAGTGCCCTCTCAGTATGTTTCCATCTGCACAAAGATGTTTTGTCCTTAATCTGAGTCAATACGTGAACTTGAAATAACAAGTTCTTAAGCATCCAGCACCTCCAAAGGTTTAGAGCTTTGTCATTTTTAGGCAAATAGTTTAGGTTTAGCTGCATATATTCTTCTATCCTTCCTACCTGTGAAATTGGAGAAATGGGATAAGCCAAAGGAAGCTTCATTAAACCCAAATATCTTCTTATTAGTGTTTTCTTTCTCAAATAAACCAAAAAGAAGGTCAAATGGTCATACCCTGATTTTTCAGCATGCTTATATTCCTTTTATAAAACTTTATTATTCTGGAGGGAATTAAACAATTACCAATTTACAAAATCATTACTTTTTATTTTGTTATTTCATTTCTTATGCACTGTCCCTTGCAAGAAAATTCAACAGATCTTTAGCTGGTAGTTGGCAGAATGACATAGGGATAAGTGAGAGTATAATGAGAAAGGAGCCAGCTAGGTGGGGAAAGCTAGGTTTGGACCATGAAACACATGATAGATACCTCATGACACTATCTCATTTAAAGAGTAGTGTATCGGTTTAAAACTATCACACACTGGTGTACTACTTTGAAAACAAACAAACAAAACCCAAACAAGCAGAACAACACATAGCACAAAAGCACATTTCAATGACATTTTCCGAAGTTCTGGGAAAATGCTTAATGGTATGAACTGTTGTGATCCAAACAATAGACAGAGAAATTCCTCTACTGATTAAACTGTTGTTTACAAATATAAAGTAGAACATCCCAGCTGTACTCTTGAGAATCACCAACTGTGAACTGAAAATGTTGCTCTTAGCCAGTGCTGAAAAGAGGATGCACTTTGTCTTGGGATAGACGTTGTTTCTTTTCTTATTCTCCCTTTAAAAGTCCTTTTCATGTCCTATCACTCATTGCCATGTCTGTGCACTCCTTTCAGAGCCAGCATGTAGCCCTTGCCATGACACAAGCTGCAGTGTTTATGTCTTTCCATATTCAGAATCTACTTTATTGTAGCCTTGTCCCAGGTGAATCTCTAGCCTGAAATGCTGTCCACAAAATGGGCAGTGGAGTGCTAGTCTTGAGCTACCCAGCAGCCTAAAGGAGGGGAGTGTGTAAGCCACATTTTCATCAACTTCATGCACTATCCACACCTCTTACTGTTGTCTGGAAACCTTGATCTAACCAGAGGATGTAAGTGAATTGTTAGCAAATTATCATAGCAAAAGCTCTCCAAGTGGAGATAATACCAGAAAGTTTAAATCTGTCCTCTCTCTCATTAGGTACCTTTTACCTGAGCTCAGCTGAGGACATCCATAAAGTCCTTATGAGGAACACTGGCACAATCATGTATTACTTACACAGAGTGTATCTGCTTACTGTCATATTTGTAGCTCATAAATACTTAAATCTATTGATATACTCTGAAGAATATAGCTGGGGATTAATCCAAGGACTATACAACTGCCATGGTGCCCAGTGGAATCTATAACATCTTTATGTTAAGGAATGTGTATACTTCGTTGTCTTCATATAAATGACAAATACTTCCTGCCTTTTTTCCCCCCATCTCTATTGTGTTTTAGCTATGTCAATATTGAAATGTTTGCTCTGCATAGAGATTATTATTCCAGTTTGGAATTTTTATGAGACCCAGGCCCAGGCCTGACCTTCCTTACATGAATTCTGGCACTCCCTTGCTATGAACGCTTCCTAATTGCTGATTACAGCTTACCATTACAAGAAGACACTTATAACCAGAGAATTGAACCAGTATGTTTGAATCTGTTCTGGGTCAGATCCAGCTGTGATTGAAGCTGTTTTAGTTGAACTCTGATTCCAAGCCAGTGATAGTTTATTGTTCAATTCACAGACTCTCAGCACAGGCCTACAACAAAGGGAAGTGTTAACCTGCATCTTCTCCCCTTTCCATGAGCATCATTTTTAGTCCTGGGCCTGTACTGATCTTTTTAACATCCTAAATTTAGTATGGGGGACCATGTTGCTGGTGAGAAAAAAAGGTGGGGCCAGGAATACAGGTGGGGCCAGCACTAGCCAGTAAAGTGGGAATGATAGAAGAGTCAGCTCACTGGCAGGTAAAATCTTTCTCTCCCTTGTGAAAAGCCAACCCATTACCTGCACACATGTATATCTTCCTGCCACTAGGTATAGTAGTGGCATTGCCAGAGGAAACTAAGGCTAGTGAACAACCATGAAATGGGAAACAGGAATCACAAGAAGCAGTTTACCTGGCTCTCACCTTAGCAGGTATTCCCTGAGGGTAGCTGATTCCAGGGAAAAAATGTTTGTGACCATCTGCTGGTGCGTAATGTGGCAAGAGAGGGAGAGAAGGACAGATCCAGGGCAAAGTGATGGTTTTCAAAGGACTCTTAAAGTCATGCTGTCCTCTTGTTGCACAGAACCTGCCAGGGGACATCATTTTTCAGCTGAACTGGTGTTCTGAGCTAAAAAGGTCTTTGTTTTGCTTCAGTTTCAGTTTAGGATCTGGGATCAGCAAAATTTCCAAAATAACAGCTTAAGTTTACTTCCAGCCTTGGGAAACATTTCGAACCAGTTCATGGTTCAGGTTTAGTTTGACTTCTCATAACAAAAGAATGAGAAATATGATTTTCTTATTCAGTCACTGGGATGGATTTTAAATGAGAAACTGCAAAAATATATCAGATGTGTTCTACTCTTTAATAAGTTTTTATTTGCAGTTAATAAAGTCTACATCACAAATGATTTAATCCTAGTGGGGAAGCCCCTGTCTTTGGCATCAGTGCTGAGAGGACATTCACATGGTTCTTGGTACAAAAGCAAAGGCTTTGTGTCCTTTAGCTACTCTCTTGCCTCCGCCAAATTTCTGCTGGAGCAGCTTTGTTGTGAGGCATTTAGTTACAAGCTAGAGTCCAGGTGTGGTGTTCTGATGTCCCTACATGCAGATCCTGTTTGCAAGTCAAGTGCCACTGTGTGGTGTGCAAGACTTGGCCTGTGCTTATGTTGTTTCAGCTTGTCTGACTAACTTCTGTCTGCCTGATGATGGTGCTGGTTCTTACTTGAGATCATGTGAGCATTGCCTTAATCCTGGAACTAATTCAAGCAGTTAATGGTTCTGCTTTGATTTTGATGTTTAAACAAATGGCTGTAGAAGAGATCCTGGGAAATGCAGATGCCGCTGCCTCTGACTTCAGTCCCTGGTAAGATGGGCTGAAAGTACATCTCAGAGAAAAGTCACTGAGCATATGGTGTCAGACAGACTGTTGGGAGTCATCATGGATTCTGCAGAGGGAAATGCTGCCACACTGACCTGCTCTACCAGCACTAGCATGTAGATGAAGAACAGTGGAAACACAAAACTCAACTTCAAAAAGCCTTTGGTAGTTTTTCTCACCCAAGAAATACATCTGCACTGATTCAAGAAAAAAAAAATCTTTTACAGATTGACATCTGGTAAAATGATATTAATCAAGGAATAAGGTATAACCAGGACTTTGCAGGCTTGGGAAGAGTTGGTGGTGTTATCTGCCAAGGTTTTCCCAGAGAGGAAAAGGAGAGGGTGAGGAATGATCAAGGTGGGAAGGAAACAATCAAACTTTGCAATACCATGAACACAGAGAATGAGCTGAGCTGCTACTCACCAAATCTCACAATGCTACAACTAGAGGCACAGATAAAAAGACAGGAGTATAATTTTACGACATGAGGTAGTTCCTCGTAAGACAAGTAGTGAACTTCTGGAACTTGCTGCCATATGTGGATGTTAGACTGCTACTCTCTCCTTAATAAAGGTGAAGACAGCATGCTATATAGAACAGAGACTCTGGCAGAAATAAGATTTTTATTCTTACTTTTTTTAAAAAAAATTCTATAAGGACATGATGTTTAGCTGTTAAACACAGTTCACTCTCTCTCTCTCTATATATATATATATATACACACACATATATATGTTTCACTCTAGGTCTTCTGCTAGGCAAGTCCCCTGCCCTACCACATAAATATACCAACTCTATAACTGCCTCTTCTTCACAGTCTCCACAAACCAGACACAGGCCATCTTCTGACTAATGAAATCTGAAGATTTGTGTCTGCCAGCAGCAGAAAGCTTATTGACATTTCACCATTTTTTTGTTATATATGGCACTGGGATTTTAAGCTGTGGTTCTGCTCCTTCATGGAGTGCATCTGGAGAGTCAATCATGGAATGTTTTGATAGTGTCAGCAGTCTGGCAAATCTGCACCTTCTCAACATGGACATACTTCTAATCATTTCTCTCTGGGAGAGTATTTCCAAGGACATTGCAGGGAAATAAAATTATCAAATATTGTCTAGTCTGGTTGCTTCTATGGGAGCAGTAAGAAAGCAAGGAATGATGCATATCATCTTCCCTGGTAGAACTTTAAACTGTATTTCAAGGTCTGGAAAGGGCAGGGGAGTGTGAGCTGTTACTGTGAACAGGACAAGTGTCCTTCATGAGTGATCAGCCATCAGCTGGAAGATTTTGCATACCTTATTAAGAATTGTTACTAGTAAATGCTGCTTCCAAGGAAGGCAGGATGCTTGCCACCTGTGCTCATGGTGGCATCAGTAATTGGTACACAAATGACTGTGTCTCACCTTTGCAGACTGTTTCACATTTTGCCACAGGGCTTTGTGGTATTGGTGTGCTCTTCACCCCAGCAGCTTCTGGTCATGATAGTACCTTCTTCCACTTTTTGTCTCTTCTGTGCTGAAATGTCTCAGTGGTGCTCACCTGCCCCAAACAGTCCTACATGCTGTCACTTCCACGTCGGATTCCTGCATTGTACTCTGTACAAAAGCATGTGGTCTGCCAGCATGGTAGCACAGGCCAGTTTGAACACGTTCCACTTGCACAGCTCTGGCTTCATATCTGGGTCTGGATGGAATTCAAGCTCTTTGATTTAATTAGAAAGTTGTGTCTATTTTGGGGCCTACTTAATTGACTTAGCAATAGCCCTTGTACCCAGACCCTGTCCTACTGTCAGCATAGGTGCCTCCTGATAAATCTCAAAGTGCATTTTTGGTCACTGGGGAGTGGTTAAAATTAATATTTGATAGGTTTCATTATGTCATGCTGCTGTTGTTACTAGAGGTACATTAAGAAGAAAGGAAATAAAAGAAGGTGTAGTGAATCATCTAGACTTAATATAGAGAGGAGGTCTACTACAGAAGCTTATGTCTAGTAAGCACATCTTTTCAAGTGCAGTTTATACAGTTGTTGTTGCTGAATGCGTAAGAAATGGTCACTGCAAGTATTTCATTTAGTGTGTATCTCTCTCGAAGCACAAAGGGTTTGGAGTGAAAGGGACAGTTGCACTGTTTTTCCAAGTGATGCAGTTGGCTGGGAACCAAGAGACAGCACCATTCCTTGCTGCTCAACTGCCCTGCAGTGTCAACTGGACCATGTGGCTTCACTTCTCTGAGTGTAGTTTCTCCATCTGTAAAATCAGAGCACTGCAGAACAAGTAAAATCTGTGGGTGAAGGGACTGATGTAGGAGTTGCATGTTTTATGCTACAGTTAAGGTAATACAGGCACCTGTACTGTAAGACAACCTGTGCATCTAGAAATTATCTCCCTGTCATTCACACCTACCTCACCTCTCACAAAGGTATCAAATATTCTATTAACATAATTTTTAATGATCATCTGCACAGGCAAAGATCTGTGCCGCATAATCCTTTCTTTGTCAGAATATAGGTCACTGAGCCAATGAAATTGCTAAGACTATCAAAAAAAGAGCAGTTTTATCCTCTCAGGGTTGGGGGGGTGTCTTAAAACCAGCTGGGCTGTAATCATATTTGGGGAAATCTTTGTGTCTGTAATTCTATCCAATAGCCAGAAGGTGGTCTAGAGAAAGATAGTACTTTTTGCATACCTCTTGCACATAACACCACTCAGTCTGCCTTAATCATCTCCTCCAGCTAAAAGATTTAAAGACAGTCTTCTGTCTTGTGCAAGTAGGTACGTCAGAATGTCCCAACGTTTTGGTCTGCCTTGGTGGTGGGTTGGGAGGTCTGAGTTTCAGCTGATTCTGCAGATACCTCTGTGTTACTGCTTTATATCAAAAAGGAGAATTGCAGCTTTTGATACCTGTTGTCATTGATGCTAGTGCTGGACACAGTGGCCTGTCATGAACAGCTGCACAGAAAGATTTCATGCTTTAGTTTCTTCAACTTCTTTTTGAGGAGGTAGGTTTCTTGAATGTTAAAGAAAATCAGATCATGGCTCAAGATTTCTTTTTCAATGTTTAATTTTACCTTAGCGCCTGTGGGACACGAGCTATTTGTGGAGCAGAAATCACAGTTCCCACACAGCTCTCAGTACCAAGCCTTCCTATTTGTCAGTGATGGTGAAAAGTTTAATGTGGAATCTTGTTACAGTAGTTTGCAGAAGTGGCTGTGCTCGAGGAAACTTATGTCCTGCATTTTTCAAGTTTTTCAGCTTTATCCTGACAAGTATAAGCATTTTACTTACAGCACTCTCCTACTGTATAGCACAATAGTTGCTTTAAGAGTTTTATGACTCGTGCATTAGTCTGCTTAATACAAAGTTCTGGAGACAGGTTATAATAAGTTACATTGTGATGCTTTAGCAGTTATGGACCATACTGAATCTTTTTTGTACTAGAGTATAGACCAGAGAAAATCTTCATTCCTATAGCCAAAGAAACATAAAATTTGTTCTCAGTAATTCTGCTACAGCAATAACCTACTGGGTAGGTAATAGAGAAAGAAAGGGTGTTTTATGATTTTGTTTCATGTTAAATTATTTGTAAAAATATATTAAGGTCATTTACATGACAGAAAAAGAGATTCCTACTAATTTCAGTGTGACTCTCACTGATCTGCATTGAAGAGGCTGCTCAGGCAAACAGACAGTTGTGTGCAAGGCTTTCCACAGGTTCCTCACCCTGCAAGTGTTGATCTATTGACAGTTTCTGTGTGGTGGGAGTTTCTGAAAAGAATACTTGCAGACCCCCACTTTGGTTTTCAGAGAAAACAAACACAAAAAAATCAGATCAGATATCATTTGGGGGAGTTGAATACATAGTACCAACTATCTTCAAAATTTTTGTTTGCTGTTTTTCACATCTCTTTTGTGTCCAAATAGCTTGGTCTAACCACACCACATCTGAACTGAGGGGGAAAAAAGGGAGATGGAAGGTATGGGACAGATGTGTTCCCCCTGAGAGCCTAATGATATGCACTGGTCAGGTTGCTGCACACAGTGTGAAGCAGAGGCAAGGGTCCTCCCTCTTGCACCCGGAGCCCATAGACTTCAGGAGTATTTTGTCCATTCAGAGAGAGCCACTGCTCTGGGGGCAAACTTGACTGCTCTCAGTGAAGTCTCTTGTAAAGAAGTAGAGAGAAGAAAAGATGACAGAACTGCTGCGACAACTCCACTGAACACACAAGTGACAAAAAGAAAAGAGCAGCACCAGAAATCCTTCCTCTGATGTGTGCTGGGAAATAACTTTTTTTCCTTCTGTTTTAATGTTTATGGTATCCATTGTCAACACTTCCTTCAGGAAAGGAAAATGAAATTGTAAAATAGAATCATTTTATGAAGTGAAACCCTGGAGGATACACTTTGGAATAGATCCTCTCGAGTAAATGGTGCTGTGCCAACTGAAGATGCTGCCCCACACTGAAACCATGTCTAGGCAGCTGGTGCAGTACGCAGGTCATTCACAGTACCTTCTTTCCTAGCAGAATTGCATTCTGATGGACCACCAGGGGAAGTAATTTCCAGTCCTGTGTGATCTCTTTTTGAGAATGGTCTGTCCTCAGAAACAGTGGAACAGTTTATGGAAATTACAGTGGATGCAACCAAATAGTGTATGCACAATAAAGCAGTGATTGCAGGTACCAAGGAAAATTAGGCTCTCTATAACTCATGTCACTCTTTGCAAGAGTAGATAATTCCAACTCCTGTCCTTGACCAAATCTGTGCTGCTGAGCATTTGTCCAGCTGGCTGCTGCCTTAAACCCCAGTGCTGGCTCCATTCCAATGGGGGAGCCATTTCCATAAGTATATCATTTATAAAGTGCTTTGGAATCCTTCAGGATGAAAGATGCTATGTAAATGTCATGCACTGTATTACATTCAAGACATTAATAACATTTTTTTCCTGTTACTTCACCTATGAGATAAACTGAGGACAGGGAGCATGTCATGCATTTCTGGGCCAAGGCAGCTAAGAAAACCCCTATATGTATTGTTCACAGAGCTAAGCTCTCCTTGATGCTGCTGATCAGGTGCTAAAGCAGCTAGTGCTTCCCCTCCCATTCACACATCAGATCAAGATTTGTATTTGGGCACCATGTACAAGATGAGACAGCAGCTAACTCCATCTCCTGGGATCTGTAGTTTAGGGGAAGATTAAGTCCCCCCAGCCACTCATCTGTCTCATACGAATGTTGCCATCTCCTACAAGTCTTTGCAGGACATACAGTCCTGTTTTAAGAAAGAGGCAGAGTGTTCTTTGCAGCATGTCCTATGCCTCCAGCAGCCTGTGTTGCTGGTTAGGACTTCTGTAGGGACAGAAACCCTGACCAGGAGCTGCTCATCAGAGCAGAGCTTGTCCTTCAGAAAACTTGGGCCTTGAGTTGCTGGAAATCTTACTGTAAACCTTCCCAAAATGAAGAAAGGATTCTAGGTGAAGAAAATATGTCCAGTTATACAGCCTTATTTATACTTCTGCAGACTTCCCTGACTTTCTTATAATATATTACAGCATTCTTAAGTATTTTAGCTGTCTGCAGGATACTCTGAGAACCTCCTTTCTGTTAGGATTCTTTATTGTCTCAAAATAAGTCTGTAAGCACATAAGAAAAATAAAAGCAGTCATGAAGTTATCCAAACAAGAGAAGCGATTTCTCTACTTTTTGTTGTTTGGGGTTTATTTTAACCTCAAGAGAAGGTTGCCTGGGATTTAAGTTTGATGTGGAAGCGTTGGTCAACTTTAATTCTCTGCAGTCTGCCTCCCTCATCCCTAGCTGTGGCATCGCTCTGCAGAACATCAAACATTGGAGGGCAATGGTGACCTGTGTTGTTTTAATCTCATACTAAATGGCTCTTTTGTTTTGGTTTAAAAATGAGCCCTTAACTTCTGTAAGCTCCATTCTTCTCCAGAGCTTTGCAGAAATAAAATACATCAAGACGAAGGAGGCATAATATGACAAAAGTGGTGGTTTTATTGAAAGAGAGCTTTGTGGTATTTTGCTTTTGAAATGTGTTTAACACAGAGTTTAAGGATTGGCAATTTGTTTAAAGAAATGGGTAAAATATTTAAAACCGCCACTTTATTTAAACTATTGTGCCTCCTTCAGTAAACATTCAGTACATGACTGAACCCTGTATGAACTTGTGCTTGTTGCTGGTTAAATAGATTCTGAGCTTAAATGAAAAGGGGCTGCTATTGAGCACAGGACAAAAAAGTTGCATGTGCATTTTTTTTTTTTTTATTTGCCCACACACAAGCTCTTACCCCCCAAAATACTGTGCTCACAGGATCTTTTATTAAAACACTGTGGTTTTTTTCCTAGGCCTCAAAGTACTAAACTGAAAGCAAGCTGTTAACAGAAATGAGTAATTATTGAAGCTCTAACAGGCAGCTTTCATTGAAGTTGATTACAGCAGCCATATAATCACTTTTACGGATGCTGTAATCACAGTAGCAGGGAATGCTTGACTTGGTTCTTATTGTTTTCACTCAGGGTGGAGGTAGGGGGCCTGCAAGAAACCCGTTTTACCACCTCCGTACGATTTCTGCTGTAAAGGAAATCTACACAGCGCTGAATGAAGCAGAGAATCATTCATTCTTTCTTTATTAGCATTTTCTCCTCCCTCACATGAGAGTCTGTTGGAGTCAGGAAATTGCTGTTATTCAATATGCAAGCCAGAGGTTGTAATGACCATTTGGGAGGGTATGACCAACAATTACAGACCTTAATGAATAGGAGTAATCTAGTTGAGACTAAACACTAGTAGCAACTCTGGTGCTGTCTCTGGTTAAATTAAAAGAACTGCAATGCAAAGGAAGTTAACAAGAATTAATTAGTTAGATCAAACTGAAAACCTACTCATTAGTGATGTTATAGGCAAAGTAAAAGCCTATCTTCAGTGCAATTAGGTAGACAAATGAATCGTACAACTGACTGATTCACACCTGCTAACAGCTAAGGGCTATAGCTGATATGTATGGGATCCACTTTTTACAGTTCATGCATACTTGCATAGTTTAATGGATCTTGCATTCCTGAATTAGCCTTCATTCCTTCACATTGTATTCATGTATTTGATCCAAACATTAAAGTGTTGCTTGTAGATTCTGACACGATGCAGCCATCAACAAGGAGGCTTTTAGAAGGGTCCATAGAATTGTAACATCTGCTTAAGCTGCACTGCCATACCAAAGGGGTCTCAGTTGGCAGATCTTGTTAATTTTTTTAAACTATTTTAGGGATTCATGTTCTTGACAAGCTCTCAGTTGTGTTCAAAGTGGACAGATCTGCAGAGAAAGATCATGTCATCAGGTAAAAGAATAATCCCAAGATTCAAGATTTTGACACTTAGGTGAAGAAAAGAATTGAGGAACAAAGGAAAAAGTCAAAATCCTCAGGGGTGTGGAGTATCCATTAGGCACCTGCAGGTCTCACTGTCATCAGATGTTGTATTTGCAGAGAAGCCTTGGAGATTCATGAAATGCAACTAGAATCACAGTGATCAGAAGAGCACAAGGAGGTTTTTTTATTCCCCTCCTCCTGCATTTCCTCTTCCTGCCCATGGTGTTAGTCCTGGGCTTAGGCAATGCCTTATGTGGGAACCAAGGAGCAGAACCAGACTACAGTATCTGACATAGCCTCCAAGTGATTTGGGATTCAGAGAACACAGTGGTTAATTTGTACTCTGTGTTTTCCAGGGGGCAAACTGAGAAGCCACACAGTGTACTCTCATCTCTTTTTCTGTCAGTATTCTCCATTCCAGGATCTTGTCTTGGAATTTTCAACTTGGTTAATATTTCACAAGGACCCACAAGTTTCTAATGCTCTGTGAGGTTGCCACAATTTCCAGTTCAATTCTATGTTAGGAAGAAACTTGTTTACTTCATTGCCATGCACTTGTGTTGTAGGCTTAACTTTTCTGGCTCTATTTTGATGCAGAGTTTTGGTACAAAGAGCTTTTAGTAGTCAGCAAGGTTGCTCAGAAGCAAAGCAGTTATGGTGAGAAGTACATCTCAGTTTTTTTGAACAGACTCTGTTAGTTTTAATACATAGTAGTTTATTTGATTTTATTTATTTGTGATTGTCTATCTTAAGGAGAAAATTCCCATAAAGTAAGAGAGTTGGCAATGTAGAATAAATAGCTTCTCTGACTTGGCTAGTTTCAAACTTGTTTTCATTTTAAATGGGGAGGTTTGAATATAAAGTACATGATTTAAAGATTTTTTTATTAGATCTTAACAAATGACATCTCTTATTTACACACAAGAGACTGACTCCTGAAAAAGCTGCCTGGATATGTAAATCTACCAGCCAGATATACACATAAAATGGATTTTTTGGACTGAAACCCCAAGTAAATGTACCTATTACAACAGAAAGACCCCTTTGAGCCTTCTAAAAGCTTTTTTTGGTGTATGGCTTCAATGTATGTTTATGGGCTTTTTTTAAACAAATGGAGCCAAATCCAGGTTTAGTATAATTCTGTGTGTATATATATACATATTTGTAACCCTAGCTTTCACCTAAAATTAGGGATAGATGCACTACCCTTCTGCTAATGGGAGCTGTACTGATAGAGGTCACCGCTGCTTTCCTGTAGCTGCTATTTCCATAGCAGGAGCAGAAGTCACCTCCACTAGAAAGACGCCTCTGAAAATGTCTGTGATGAAAGGAAACATTTCCCATCTTTTGACTCCAGGCTCCAGCTTACAGTGGGTTGAGACTTGGTGCAGGGCTGGGTCTCTGGGAAAATCTCACCCTCCATCAGCCTTTTCAGGCTCCTGCCTTCTCTGGAAGGGCCCAGGACATTAAAGTATTGAGGAGCTACAGGAAGCCAGGGGTTTCCTTCAGGGTCTACCCTTCCAAGTCTCATGGGTGCAGCCAAGCCAAGTGAGGGGTTCAAGCAAAACTCTTCTGAAGTTGCATGAGAGCATTTGAACCCACAATGTTTCTTATGTCGGGACAACGCTGTAGTCATTTGAAAGTGGCCAAATGGATTTTTATCAAGGTTTGTTTTTAATAAAGTTATTTCCTTGCTGACAGGCAGGTTTTAACCTTCTGGAAAGAGGGGTTTGTAATAGAAATGTTGACACAACCTCCCTCTAGGGGTGCGGCTGCATTGCTGCAGTAATGGTGTGCGGACAATACAGTAATAGGGCACTGACCCATAACTGACAAGAAGCAAGGCTCCAACTGCATTATAAAGGTCATTCTCTTATTTGTGAAAATGAAGTGTGTTTTTTTGTTCTACTCCCTGAGTTTTCTGTTCTCTCTTCCCTTTCCCACCTCCACCCCAAATCCAAACACTTTATATTTTTAATTCACTAGAGCATTGAAATCTTTAATGCTATTTAAAAAAAACTTAACTACAGGGACTAACCCTGGTTCTTTTATCAGATAATCTGTGTTCAGCACAGGACAAAAAAATACCCAACAAAAACCCCCAATCAAACCCAACCAACCAACCAAATAACAAGGAAAGGCATTTTTGCAGATTCAAGGGGGCTACCAAAGATAGCTAGAGTTGTCCCAACGTTGTTCTAAACTACACCAGTCTACAGTGGTGCTAATGGAGCATGCTGCAAGCCAGATGCAAAGAAAAAATGGCTCTGAATCTCCTTTGTGTCCACCTGATCTCTGTTATCTTCCATAGCATGGGTTAGGCCTGAAGCTATGAAAACTGTGAGCGTAGGAACTAAAAACCATTTGAACTCTGTATGCACAGCCTCTCCCAAGAAGAGTGACCTTCAGTGATTCTCTTGCCTTATAACCTCTTTATTTCAAATGTTTAGCAATACACACAGCAGAGACCATATGAAGGGGCTATGTGCTGTAGTCTGCCTGCATGGCACCATCAAGGTGCCTTCTACTATCTGAGAACAGTAACCACAATAGTTGATGTCATGAGACTGATTAAAACTAACTGCCCTGCCTGTGAGGTAGAACATTAATTGAAAATGTGCAATTTGTACAATAGGCAGTAGTTAATTATCTGCTTCTTTGAACTGCTTGGTGTTTGGGATGGCTCTGCCTATGGGGACCTGAGACATGAAACAAAGACACAGGCAGTTTGAATGGGTAGTTGATACCATTTTAATGAGTAAGAGCTGTTTAAAAAAAAGAAAAGTATGTTTAATTCTTAACATAATTTTAGATCTTGTTTATAGCAGTACAAGTTGAGGTGCAATTGCCCTACATAGGGGTTGTTGGCACTAGATTCCACAATATGACCACCTTAATTTGTGCTACGCAACAGTATTAAAACCTGTTAGTTGCTCTATAAAGAAATTCTTATCAAGTAAGCTAAGGAAAATTAGTCGTGGTGTAGGCATTTAGAGTCAAAGATAAGCATTTCTGATTTAACCCAGTAGAGAGCAGTGGTGTGTATACAGGCCTGACACATTATGATAACTTTAATATTTAATACATAGAGCCTTGGTTACATCATTTGGAGGGGCTTGAGGTATTTCATCCTCCCCTGTTTCATTTTGAGTCTAATACGTAGTTTGCAGCCACAAACACATATATGCCAGTGCATACAGATTTAGTGAAGTGCTTTATTTAATGAAATTCGTAACCCAGTTCTGCTCTATTTTCTTCTATCAATGATAACCACATGATTGCTGCTGAGTAAAATGTAAAATATCCGATAAACTTTGTCATCATTAGATTCCAAGGATAAAAGCACAAATATTTGACTTAAACATTTATTTACTTCCTAATTCTATGGTAATTCTTTATCTATATCTCTCTAACTGTATCTGCCTACACAATGAGTAAAGTGTTCCTCCATCGTTATTGCTGTTAAGATCAGCACACAGTTAATCAATCACAGAAAATTGTTTTATATCGTATGCAAAAGATTATTAATGCCTTATTGTGTAAAAGCTTACCTAAGCTGATGGTCTCAAAACTGAAACATTTAATCACATTTGTCATATTTGGGGTTTTTTGCTGAATACACAAGACTGTGTAACACTAATTAAAACAGTGTGCAACAAGGAACACACTGGGAATATACTGATGAAGAAGACAGATGCACAGAGAGTGACTTCAGTGGAAATGATCTAAACCGTGAGTTTTTGGTAAAGGAAGAAAGATCAGTCCAAAGGAGAACCGCTATATCTAAGGTACTCAAGACTTCTTAGTAGTTTGAAGTCTGTGTTGGACACAAAATTGAACAGGAACTACTAATATACATCCAAAATCTCCTGAGATTTTGGCCTGTGGCAACAAGTTTCACATGAAACAGCTGGTCTAAGGTGCTCAAATACCACAGTGATGAGTAATGTGTGAGCATGTGGGAAACTTGATGAGTCTCATGAAATTTCTATTATGAAGGAAATCTTGGAAACCTGTGAGTGCTCTTAAATCTACAACTGAGCTCTACTGCTGCTTCACCCTCAAAGTCAACCTTACAAGAGGTCTGTGCTCTGCCAGTCTTGTTGCTCAGATGCAGGAGTGAGGTACAGCAGCCACATCACACAGCCCTCACTGCCTTTGTAGGTCACACCACTCGCTGTGTCTGTTGTGTTACTCCTTGATGTTCAGCTCCCTGGGCTGGGTGGTGCTCAGTACAAAGCCAAGCCAAGCAGAGTTTGTATTGCCTGCTGGGGAAGGACGATCAGAAAAAAATCAAGGTGTTTTTTCCAATTTGGTTGAATTGCATACAAAGTTTTGAGGCTTTATTGGATCCTTGGATGTTTCTGTATTTGTTTTAATCTACAGCTGGCTGATTTGGGAAGACTTGGTTGCTGGTCTCTGCTCCTTGAGGTGCCTGTTCATGGAGGAGCAGAAGGCTGGGGCTTGCAGGGGAGCACCCTGCCAGCAGGCTGTGCAGCATGGCCAGCTTCACGCGGTGCCTGGGTCAAGGTTATCAGTGGCAAAAGAGCGAGCACCAGTGCTGGGCAGCAAGGTCCTGCCACTCACCCTGTTGGTGCAGAGCCCTGAAGAGCTGTATTTGCAGCTGGCCACTGCCACACAGGGAGTCTTGGGAGGGAAGTGGGGGAGCAGCTGCTGGTGGGCACTGGGGACATGGCTGTGAAGTAGATCGCCAAACCCACCTTCCTTGCTCAGATGGCACGATGGGCCTCAGTCCAAAACAGACCTCTCCCCCCCAAGTGCTGCTGACCAGTAGCTCAAATGGCTCAGCCCTTCGTGCACTCTGGGTGGGAAATGACATGAGACAGGTCTGGCAGCAGGAGCTTGGCACAGGCAAGAGAGGACCTGTGTTCAGGCAGCCACCATTGCCCTGGTTCCTCAGCTGCTCCTCCTCACTCTGCTTCGCCCAGGAAGAGAGAGTTTATTTTTAATGTAGAGTCATGGCTGCACAGTGAACGATGAAGGAAGGAGAAGGAGCAGCCAGCAGTCTGGTGGCTCATGACTTCATGGAGCAGTGGCATTCTCTGTTCAAATATAATGTGCTGTAGGGTCTCTGAATGCAGAGTTACGTAGCAATGTGTAATGCTATCTGTGTGTATGGAAAGGGGAACTGTGCTCAGGAAAACACCTATTCAGGAAAAGTTCAGGCATTGATCCTGACCTCCAGGTGGCTGAAGTGGCTACTGCAGTCCTTGCTGTATAAACAGGGTAGCAGTGAGCAATAAAGGGGAGATTTTAACTTTGTGCACATTATCTTGAGGCTACACTGGGATCTGTGTTCAGCATTGGTGTTCCTATTTTATTAAGAAGGTTAAGTGCAAAATAACACTAGTAGTTAGTTAAGAACTGGACAAAATGTGTTACAGTGAGTGAGACTTCACAAAATCAGTACATCAGAAAAATGATTGAGTGATAACAATATAATGGATGTTCCAGGAAAAAAAAAAAAACCACTTTCGAGTATTACACTGTATAATTTAGTAGAGAAAGGCATTACAAGGACTGGTGGCTTCTGGACAAAGCATGGCAGTCTAACTACAAATAAGGTCCATATTTCTTACTAAGAAAGTGATTAACCACTAGGAGTGACTACAACAGAAAGGATTACACTCTTTTGCAGAAAACGTCCAACACCAGGCAAGTAATGCCATTCAAATGCAGTTAGCATTCGCCCATGCTCACCTTGATCAGAGGCTCTGGCATCTGCCTCTTTCATTTACCCATTTAGAATTTCCCAAGCTGTTGATGGAAAGCCGTGCAACACTGTGGAAGAGCACTGAAATGTGTTACTAAAAGTTCTTGTGAGTTTTGCTAGTCTTAACTCCATGCAATTCTGGCAGTCAACAGCTCTGAAGGATTTAAAGGTTGGTTGCCTGTAAGGTTTCTGGTTAAAGGAACTTTAATTTCCACAATGACATTTTGTTTCTTTGCAACTGGGACTTGCAATTTTATCTGCATGGAAATAGGAAAATCTTACAGATTATATGGGTGATTGTCTGTGGAAACAAAACCTTCTGCAGAGTTACTACCCTGCAAGATTAAGTTGCCGTTCTTTCTTTTAACAGTAGTTAACGTGATTATTAAAATGTTACATCAAACTAGAATAAATATTGCCTGGGAAAAGTCATGTAACTTTGGTATGAGACTGGTCCTCTTTCAGGTTTTGTTATGAGCATTTGACTTTGCAAATAATTTTCTAATTCTTTTTTACCCCTTGGAACTGTCTGTGGGAGGTTTAGTTTGTTTTTTCTACTCTGCTCTTCTGTTTCAAGTCGACATTTTTGCAACTCTACTCTGGTGTGGTATATTATCTCCACTTCTCACTGTTCCAATATATTTTGCTAGGGATAGACATGCATATTTAATAACTAGGAGAAGGATTCTTTCTAGATGCCATAGAATTGGATTATCATCCCATTAGGCATGAGGCCTCATGTAACCAGGGACACTTAACTTTTGACCTTTATGAGAAAGATCATTTAATTTAACTGCTCTTTGTATACAGCTGAACCAGGTGAATCTGGGAAATTCTCAACTCAGTTTTATGTTTGTTTAACAAATCAGGAAGGGCTTTTAGCTGGAACAGCTGTGATTTTCATCTCTTTTGATACTATCCTAATATATCCTCAATCCCTGCCTAAGATTTATGTCCCGTATATGGAAAGAATTGCAAGGAGATAGACAGATAGATTAGATAGATTAAACTCAACTCTATGATATGCCTAGATGTTTATCAAAGCTCTCTATAATGACCGTATAAACCTAGATGATAACACAGATTTGGATATGGCTCAATCCTTAAATTTAAAATGAAAATGTCATTTGAAACCCAAATGAAAGAACACATTTAACTACACTTTAACAGTACACAGAAGGTTTAGGGCATATGTGGGTGGTATGTGAGAGTTTCAGGCTGTATGGAAAGCCTACAGTGGGCAATCCCAGCCCAGTAAGCCTGTATAGGTACAGGTCACATGGGAAGGCACAGACCACTCATCCAGCCGTGCACACAGCCTCTGTACTTCCTGAAATATGTCAGTGATTGCCCCAGAAAACCCAGTATAGATTGGCTGACAAATTGCAAAATTTTAACATCAGTTATTTGAATTATTACTCAAAAGCAGCTAAGAACATGGCTAGGTTCATTTGCAAGAGCCGGATTTCCTTTGGTGGTATTAAGAAGAAAGAGAGACAAAGTGACAAGCAAATTTATTTCTATCAATTTCATATGTCGGTTTGCAGGTCTGCTGGAAATGTAAAGAGTTTTCTCAATGTCTTAATCACAAGTTTGTTTTTAGTAAACAAACTATACCATTGTGGACAGCAAAGTCGTCCAAAATCCTATATATTAGTATAAAAATCTGTGTAGATCTTTGTGGAAGCAGGTGCATTTCTTTGGAGTTTCCTTCAACAGTTTAAAATGCATTAAATGCATCATGTATCTCAATGGAGAACACCATGTCCCTGAATTATTTACATTTATTTCCTAATGAAGAATTTGGGCTTTCTTTTCTAACTACAGGCAGTAGCTTTCTGGTAGCTTGCTGCTTCATCCAGTGAAGTATCTAGGTGCACTTTGTCTGGGATACTTCATAGCTTCACACACATACCTGAACACTGAGTAAATGACAAACGCAATTCCTATCGCCTGTTAAATTGTTTATGCCCTTACAAAATGAGCAGGAGCCCCATATGACAGATAATTATTTGTCCATTCTGCTTCCATCCTAGAAACTTTTTTAAATGTCCTGCAAGATTTTCCAAGAGAGAGCTTCCTTATTCATGGCGATGCTCTTTTTCAATAATGAACTTCCCTGTGGAGTCTGGATACTTATATTTCAAAGTACTCGATTTCAAAGCTGGATCAAGCAGCAGAAGACATTTTATAAGTGGCTAAAAAAGGAAGTCTATCTGTCATTTTTAAATGCCTTTAAAAATGTTTACATATAATATTTCAAACTTTTCTATGTGAATAATCACAATGTGAATTATTTTCTCTCTTTATTTCCATAGGTGCTTCACTTTATGGTTGCTTCCATTGTTACCCTTTTTCATTCTGGCCTTTGAAAACTCAGCAACAAATGAGTGAAGATTTTGCCTTCCATCCAGTCTGTAGCCTCCAGTCCAAGGTATTATTAAATGTTGTTCAAATGTTTTCAGGTATGGTGAATTCAACTGAAATTAATCGCTAGAGAATAATTTGTATAGTGGTCTAAAAGCTGATGGCAATTATTTTGTTTCTCTGATATGTGAATTTTGTTTAACTGGTTCCCTAAATATTGAAAACTCCAATCCAGAGATTTTGGAAATAATTTCACTTACTTGTAACAAACAAAACTGAATTTCAGTCTTCTCTAACAATATCTCTCACAGTGCCACAGGACATGCTATCTTAATAGGTAAGCCAATAAAAATACAGTGCTCCTAACTGCTTTACTTTCTCTCATTTTAAACACAAACTAAACTTTATGGCCTCGATACTGTGTTTATCTAACTTCTGGCAAACACATGATTTTGCAGGATTATAGTGTGTGTTGGTAGAGAAATACAAATCTAGCTTACAAGGGGAATGTGGTGGTCTGTATGTGTACACATTGTCTTTCTTCAGTTCTCACCAGGACCACCATGGCCTTAACAGGAAAAGAGCACACTATATAGAAATCTACCCTGTGTAATGGCAAAGATATAAACAAATACAACAAGCTGCCTCATTTTAGTAGTAGAAGATGTATTAAAAATCTTAGCTGCAATTGTTTTGTCCAGGCTCACTCTCTGTAAGTTAGCACATATGCTTGTATTGGGTTCATGGATTGCAAATGCAGCATAAACATGATAAAATAGCCATAAGCTGTGAGGAGCTGCCAGCAGCATTTATTCTGACTTTCTGGCCATCCAGCCTCGGGTGACCCAGTGTTATCACATTCTGGAGTTAGGAGCACTGGTTTTCTAATTTGCCTGTGCTGAATCTGAGTTTTCACAACATGTAGTTTACACAATAATACTACTTACAGATCTTTCATTTTTCTACAGAAATTAATTGCCTGTACTACAATGATTTATAGTCAGACTGAACGTAATTATTAATTTTCCTGACGATTCTACCAGTGGGCAGCAACAAATCTACTCCTGATAGGACCAGCTTTGAAATGCTGTGAAAACTAAAATGTCCATAAGGTAATAACAACTAATTTTTACCTTAATCAACTTACACTTTAAAAGAATTTAATATAGGGCACTCGTGCCTTGTGGGGAAACTTGTTTGAAACCTACTGTAAGGTGTTGAGTTATTTATGAGAATAATTATACATTTGTTACTAGAGTTTGTACTGGGAAATCAGGCTCTGAAATTAGACCAAAATACCATTAAAAATGAAGTCAGTGTTGTGTATGTTAGAAACTCCAGCACTGAGGTAAATAGTATTTAACAGAGAAAAGAACAGCAGTTATCAGGAAATCTCTAACAGAGAAAAGAACAGTGGTTATTAGGGAATATTAAAGCTTGACAAACTCAGCTCATATTTTCAAGCTTGTTTCTGCTTAGTGATGCCTTTGAGCTAGATTAGGATCACTGCAGTGTTTCTCTGAGTTCCCTTTTAAGAGTGTGCACACAGCTATTCCTCTGGACTAACATCTTTCTGCATGGCAGGGGCTGCCTTCCCTTTCCAGCCTGGTTCTTAGCTTTGCTGAGCTGTACCCTTGGGCAGACCTTTAGCCTGTCTCCCTGACCCAGCACCTGACCCTGCATGCCACTGAGCCACTGGTGCACTGTCTCTACCTGCCCTGGCCAGGAGAGATGGGGCCAGACTCACCCTGTCCCCCCCAAAGAAAGCTGCTGGATGGATGCAAAGGACACAGCTGATGGAGCAGCCCATGCCTGTGGAGCAGTTGTGCACCAAGAACAAATTTCAACAGTCAGCATAATGTCTTAATGCTTGTTTCGATGCAGCCTGGTGTGGAGGCCAGCAAGGGATCCTGGTGATGCCACTTCTTGCCCTGATTTTGTCTCTGACTTCGGCAAAGTCACTTCATGGTTCTGGGTCTGAGTGTGCTTATCTATGTTAACAGTACTTCTCCTTGTTAAGTGCTTTGATGTAAGGATGAAAACTGCTACCTAAGAGACAAGTGGTGACAGTGTTACTCAGGATGGGTGACAGGTGTGAATTTTGGTTGTAGAAACTTATGCACATTGTACATATGGGCTGTTTTTCTCTACCAATTTTGGACAAATAGTCTGTGCAAAACACTATCCAGCCTGTAGGAGTTTGCAAGGCCTTGAAGCTGTAGTACTGTTTTCATAGCATTTGCAAAGCGTTTGAAAATTTGCCTGTTGTTCCTCTTACAAAATACACGAGTACAGAGCTTAGCTGAGCTTTGGCTTCTCTCTGAGAGAGCTTGAAGAAGAATCACAGAGCATATATGACACAGTGTGATCAAATGCCAGAAATATTTTGTTCTTTTTTTTTCTTCCCGTGATTAGTGGCATTATGCAGTTATGCAAATAATCTGTTATTTATATCTAGACACATTATGCAGTTATGCAAATATTCCATAAATAATTAATATTTCCCACAGTTATTTGGGGGGAAATATTCCCCCAAAGCATGTAACATCAGCTGTTTAATATGCTGCGTGTATTGTACACACTTCTAGTTGTGTCGTACCTCAGGTGCCCAGCTCAGTGAGGCTCCCAAACTCCAGTGCATGGGCCAGTAGCAGCCTTCAGATTCCAGCAGGGCTGTGGCTGATCATATAGAGTAGACCGTTGTCATGTGCTAGTTTAGCTCCTTGTCTGCCTTCTTTCCATCTGCTGTATTTCAGTGTAAGCCATGTCAGAAGGCACTGCAGTCCTGGTGCTTGCTGAAGAGCACCAGGTAGGTGGTGAGGGTAAAGAGAATTATTCATACTAACTAATTATAAATATCTTGCTGCACTGCAGTTCAGAGTGCAGCACAGGATCCTGAGAGCTAAACTGACCATGAATAGGAGAGACCTGAATGCTTTCAGAGCACCTAAGTTGCAAGCCTAGGTCTTGGAAGGATGGAAAACATCCAGTATCTTTTTCTTTCTGCCTAGCTGGAGTGGGTGACAGGAGGCTGGTAGATCATCTTTAGTCACAAAATGATGTTATGGGGATGTACAGGAAAGGTTTTGAGGGATTTAGTTGTCTGTGTTCTGTCTGATCAGCTTCTGCCCATTCAGAAGAATCAGTATTTGCTTGATTTTAACCAAACTGAAATGCTGCTGCCAAAGCCCAGAGGAAATCACAGATGAAATGATAAAATGTCTATTTCCTGCACAAAAAAAACCCACCAAAAAAAAAAAACCCCACAAAAAAAAAAAAAAAAAAAAAAAAGGGACAAAGAAGAAAGTCCTTACTGATAACTTTGTTTGCTTTTATACTTTTAAAACCATTTTGAAAATGGTTACACAGTGACAGAAACTCCAACTATTTATTTCAAATCCAATTCTTCCCTTTAGAAACTGGAGTGTATAAGCAAATAACAGAGAGAAAGCAAGTACAGAAGTAGGAAAAGTACAAGAAGTAAAAAGGAAGTAGCAATGAGATAAATAAAGAGAATACCACACAAATGAAAAGAAATGACAGAAAGGAGTCTGTGTGAGAAAGAGAAGGGAAATAAGAGGAATAAGAGAGGCAGAACAAAATAAAGAGCCCAGAAGAAAAACAGAGGTCATGACTAGTTGAGGGGAAGACTACAGTGAAGGATGGAAAAAGCATGGTCAGCAAAACAAATGAACAGGAACCAGTGTTTTGAAACAAGGGAGTAATTGTGACTGGAAAACACCCGAAGAATGGAAAACAATGCCAAAATAGCTGGGGAGAAAGAAACTAAACAACAAAGAGAGTGGAAAATGCAATAGAATATGTGTTTTATGACATATAAGACTGTGTTTAGATTAAGCATGATTTTAGGTGTTCATAAATGTGCCACTTTTTCATGTAGATTAGTATTGCCCAAAGTCGTGTGTTGCCCACATCACCCTTTGGCTGTATTGCCTTTAAAAGCAGAACTGATTTCTTGGCTTAGTAAAAGTCAATGAAAGTTTTACCATTTATGGTAAATTTATGCATCTATCCAGCAGCTTTCTTCCTCTTGTCCCTCCTCCTTCACCCACTCCTTCATACTTGAGTACTGTACTGGATGAATAGGCACCATAAAGAGTCAGGCTCATACAACTCTCACATAAAATCCAGCTTCCCAGCATTCACAAAAGGTTATCTATTCCGACTCTGCCTATCTCCTGCTATCTAATGCAGAGTGAACACTCTGTTTACATTTCTCATATATTTTCCGATCTGCATAAGTCACAGTACAGATTAATAGCCCAACAAAAGTTTGACCTTCCATTCATTTTCTGTTAAGCCCTGTGTCTGAGGGGACGCTTTGTATTTAATGGAGCCAAAATTCTTTTCCCATCATTTCCCAGTGAGCAAAGAGTAATCTGCATGCAACCCACTTTAGCAGCTGGCTTCCCCTATATCTCATCTATAGAATTAAGAGCAAAGATGGCATGAAACCCTGAGCTTGGCCCAGGCTCCTCCCCAAGTTCATTGAGATACATGCATTTGAGCAAATCTTGCCTGATTTATGTTTCTGGGAGAAATCCAAATGTAATTCACTGGTTATGATAAACACAAATTAAACCAGACAAATTGTCTGACTTAACTTTGGATTTTGGGGTTGATTCAAAACTCAAAGTATTGTCACGGATGTACGAAGGGGAATGAAGCCTATGTGAAAAATAGTATGCAGTATTTATTGTATTTTAATTGCACCCCATCCAAACCACAGCTCTGTCATCAGCTGTGAAGGAGGAGGAGGTAGAGCATAGGCTTTATGCTCTGCTCCGATTTGCGCTTTCAAGCTGGTGTCACATAGGCAGGTCAACACCGTATGAGTGCCCTGATGTTGGCAGGGGCCACCAAGCACAGAGCATGTCAGCCATGGCTTTGAGTTCCCTCAACACCTGTCCTTTGGGGGAGATGCCAACGTAGAGTGTGTGGTGGCTGCACCAACCTGACTTACAGCCTGCAGACAACAACTAGTTAAACAACTACCACCCCCTCAGTGCCAAGACTGCTGTGAGGAGATGGAGGGCACCAAGCATATAGTTCCTGCAGTGTAGGATGCTGACAGCCCAGCCTGAAGACATTCAGTTGGGTTTTAATTATAACCCTAGTATTTCTTGCCATGTAAACAATAGCCAAGGTCTTGAGGAGAAGAAAGTGTGAGAAGAAGAAAATTATTGTGTGGGGGTGATGGAAAGTTGGAGAATATTGAGTATAGCAAGGTCTGCTAAGTGCAGCTGCAGGGGACAACATGCTCTCTCCTAGTTAGGCTTGTAAAATACAAGGGAGTAGTCTGTATGCACCACAGCGGCAAAAGTCCTAATTTCTTTCCAGCCAAATATGTCTCTAACGTCCATCAGTGTCCCTGGGACATTTAAAGCAGAGTTGTGTCCTGCTGTGAAAGCTCAGGACTAAGTAGGGTGGGACAGGAAGACTTTCCAGATGTTCTGGCAAGATGGTGCCTGGCTTTCCCAGGGAACAGGAGGAGTGCTCAGTCCTCAAGACCTGTCTGTGGTCAAAAAGAAAGGCTCACCCCAAAGGGGACCAGCTCTTGGCTGCTGGCTGGGCCAGGGGTTGCCATTCTTGGGACTAAACTCATCTGGGCTGAAGGTGGAGGGATTTCATGGAAGTTAGACCAGATCATCTATCAAGTGATCCAGGGCTACTTTTCTAAGCTGTGCTTGTTGATTTGTACTTTGTTATCATTAGGAATTAAATTTTCAACAACTGAAGTTTGTCAGTTTGGTTTTGGTCATTTGTGGCTTGGCTTTTGTTTGGTTTGGCTTTGTATGCTTTGGTAGGAAGAATTAATGGCAATGCTGTTGAATTTTGTAATTGCTTAGAATATAAAAGTTATACAGAATATTTACTGATTAGCATTATAGGAGAAAGAAAAATTGTGCTGGAGAAGAGCTGAATTTATCTGGAAGTTCTCTGCTATGTTTTTTACTAATTTTCCTTTTTCTTGTACTCTTTGTAAGAGATCTTATTTCTAGAACAGCAGAGATTTCCTTGAAACGAAAATGTTTAAAGGAATCCACTAACCATTGTCCTTGTTAGTTGGAAATGAATGCTTATTGATCAGAAATATTGATCTAGCACTTTAGATTAAAACAATACTTTTGGTAGTGCAGTCAAAAGAGTTTAAAGACTAAAGTAAAAATGTAACTTCCACTGGCTACCAAGTGATCGATCGTAACTGATACCGCTGCCTTGGAACATAAGTTTACTGTGACATCTCTTATCTGCACTGAGGAGTTTGCCCTCATTGCTTTGTGCATTATGTATAAATGATTGATGTCAGCTTTAACATTTTTTAGAAACAACTTTCATTGTCTCCTGTGCATTTGCAGTGCTGAAAATTACTTATATTAAAGAATTTCTCAGCCAGAATGTAGTCATTAAGAATAAGAACAGCCTTCAGTAGCTCCAGCCTATGTCTACTATTATATCCATATAGAATAGTCCAGAAATAAACAGCCTGAACTGGATATAATAAGCCAAATTTTCCCCTCAGTTCCACCTTTACAATCTCATTCACTTCAGCAAAGGTGGGTAGGTGTGACCAGTCACTGAACCTGCCTCATATCCCTTCTACCAGAGCAAATACTTACTAGTGGAAAAAAAGGTCAGAAACATTATAAACAAACTGAAATATGAAGATTGGACACAACACTTCTACTGTTGCTATTACAGGAAAAGGAGAAAAAAAAAGCATTATCTGGATAACATAAAGAGCCTGGGAGCCTGTTGCCCATCAGAATTTATTGGGGACTTGATGCAAAAGTAGACAAATGAGGTTGTTAAGTGACCCCTTAACTGGAGGCCATAAGAGTTTGTGCAGCCGTGTGTCATGCCTGCCTCTAAAAGGCAATGTGAAATGCTCTGAACTAAAAAATCCTTGTGCCTGGCTTTCAGAGCAGCAGTCCTGCGGCTGTTAAGAAAAAATATGTGCCTGCTGGGACTGATAATAGCTGATCATCATCACCTATCCCACTGCAATGCTTCTCAGTACACTTTATTTTTTCAGCAAACAGAGAATGTATATTGTGCTTTTGCATGAGGCTAGATTACAAGAAATACTGTGCTTACATAATAGTGTAGCAATTCTTTTACTGCTAGCGTTTATGTCTGCTAACCCACAATCAATGACAAATATCTCTATGTCTGCATAGAAAAATACAAATATTGAATGAATTAATTCACTTGTTTTTCCTTGTAAGTTAAACATATCTTTCAATACTGGTATGTCTTGCTAAGACCAGTAACAGAGACAGAGACTCAATGTTTCTCCTTAGACATGAAAAATTAGGAGGGAATTGAATTCAGCACATGATAAGAACCTCAATATTTTCTCTGTAAAGAAGGTGGGTCTGTATGAGTCTTGTGGCCCAAGGAACCTCAGGGCAAAATGAACTTAAAAATGGAAACTCATGTTCATCTTCAAAACCCTAAGCCAAGGTATTTCTTCCCTGCCCCTGCTCCTAAACAGAAGTAATTTTCATGTTATGTCGTACTTTGCAGTGGCCAAGAGAAGGCCCACAGAGGGTAGAGCAACAATTCCCAGATCTCTACACATGCAAACTGAATTTAGAGAAGTCCCACAACTCATGACAGTGGGTGCACCTCTGAGTTTCCAAGCTATAAAGAGAATAAAGATTTAACCCACTGAGTTTGATTCTTCACACCAGATACTTCCCAATGAAGCTGTATCATCAGAATATTAATTAAAAAAGCATGGAAAAGCAAATTCTCCACATTTTGCAATATTTGCAAAGAAGACATGACTTACCAGTAAATATCTATCTGTGGTTCTCATTCTGCTTAAGAATGATCTATTCATCTGTTCAGGCAGCACTGCTGATTCATGTATTTCTCCATGTTTTGATTTTCATTTTAAGTCACCATTCCAGGCATTAATGTGTTAATTGTCAGGGTTGTATAAATTTTAGTAAAACCATATTATTTTTGCATGGCAACTATTAAAAATATTTTCCTCTTAATTTCACAAGGGATGCTGAGACTTTCAGAGTTTTTCCCTCTTGCAGAAGGGAATAATTTAGATTTTCTTCCATCCCTGTCAGAAGTTGAACAGACGAACAAAACAGATTCTTCAGAGACAATTTTACACAGAGTTACATCCATCCAATTCAATTATAAATTAAATTGACTAACGAACCATAGCTCATTATGGGAATCAATTACTCAGAACTGTCTTTGGACCAAAAATGTGGAAAATAAAAAATAATGGTCATACTTCAATATACCAGATTGTCAGTGTTTGAAAGCTCTGTTTTTCTCTAGCTTGGCATAGACCATCGCCAAAAAGAACTGATAATCATTTGTTTTACTGCTTGTAGAGATGTTCCTGCTTTATGAAGACTAGTTAATTCTTGAGTTTGATCTCTTTGGGACTAGCACCTCGGGCTTTTTTGAGATGACAGGCCAACCCTGGAGTAATGTCATCACATGGGGATCTTTCAGATCAACTTATGCAAATGTGTTATTAAAAGAAGCCACATTTTAGCCTCTGGTGCAACCCAAACAATAGTAGTGGAAAACGCTATGAGGTAGCATTGGAGGCATTTTCTTAATAAAATCATTCTTGGTGACATAGTTGTAGTTGGCACACCCCTCTGGAGTGTTTTTAGCTGAAATGTGTAGTAAAAGGAAATGTAATAAGAGAAATGAATCCTGTTAGTTTAAGACTGGTGTGAAATGATGATGAAGGATTATTTAAAGTCCTTAAATAAGCCCTTAGTACAGAGGAATGGAGGCATACAGGGTAGCTATTCAGTATAGCTGGTGGTTTGGCTAGTATCATTTGTGGGCCTGGGCAGTGTCAAGGGCAGCTCACACAAGTGCATGGTGGGTCACTGCACTGGCACACAAGGATAGGGGCAGCACCCTCCAAAGTATCAGCCTGCTAGGGAGCAAGGAGAGCAGAGCTCCTCAAAGGCTCTGCCACTTCTTCTCCTGCCGTTGCTTCCCGTTGGTGGGTATGTAGAGAAAAGCAAGTCAAGTGAAATGTTTTTTGCAGTTCTTTGGTCAGCCCTCCAGTCACTGAAATCTCTAACAGCTAAGTATTTGCCTGGTGTAACTCCACTTTTTAGCAGGATTAAAACAAAGTTTTTCACTGGTGTTTAGCTGTTACAAGATTTTACAGATGAGATAATCCTGATCTGTGTGAACTATGCTTTATTATTTGGTTATTTAAGAAACGTTTCCTACTGGCACGTTGTATAAAATCTTGTTGCATCTTCTCCCCTCCCTTCCCTCCCGCAGGCAGGGCAGGAGGGCTGCCTCTCTCATTAGGGCTGGCTGTGCTCTCGCAGACGCAGTTTTCATGAATGGGGAGCAGGTCTGGCAGAAGGCGGGTGGGCAGTCAGGCAGCCAGTCTCACCCTGGGTTTGCTTGTGAACAGTTCAAAATGAGGCTTAGATGGGAAGTCTAATAGTTAGGTTAATGACCTTTGCCTTCCTTGCCACCATTATTTCTTATAATCGATCAGAAATTTTAAAGCATCTTTCTAATATGCATCAAATGTTGAATATTAATGAGTTGCTGAAATATTTTGTATTAGGGACGTGCTCTCTAGAATACCAGTGTCATCAGACGACCGAGACTTTTCCCCTCAGTAATTCCTTTTGCCCAAGCCTACCCTTTTTTGCACTGATGGGCAGAGTTTTAGGCTGCAAGTTTGAAACGAGAGAGGCATTGCAGCCCGGCAGTTACTTAGCAAACTCTGCCGCTGCTTTAATTTTAACCAATTAGAAGAGCCAACCTTCCTTAGCTCAGAACTATATTAAAAGCTATCACATTCAAAGGCTGAATGTGCAGCCCATTAATTAGGGGTGTCCGGTGAAGAGGCTGCCCTCAGCTGTCACCAGGGCTGTGGTGGGTGCCCCTGCCCACCTGTTGCGGGCAGAGGAGCGCGGCGGCGGCCGCGGCAGCTCCTGCACGAGGCCTCTCGCTGGCCTGTGGGGAATTTGCACTAATTAGAATTAGTTGTCCCTCCGCAGCCCGGCCCCTGACACAAATTGCATTCTGCAGCTTTTTGTTCCACTTGAGTTCACAGACAAAATAGCCTGTGCCATGTTTGAAATGAAGCAAGGCAATATGAAAGGGTTTTATGTAATTGGTTAATATACTTCAACATTTTAACTAATACCTCTGGTGTTGGTTTCTCGAAAGGAAATGTGTTTGCTTTCTTCTTCTTTTGCTTAATAATTATTTATGATCGCACCATGGGTAATTTTAATACAAGCTTGTTCAGGTGTCATTAAATCATTCTCGGGCTTGACTGCATGTGTAAGGAAACAAGTGACCTTTAAAGATGATAGTTTGGAGTGGAAGCCATGGTAATGGGGAGCAGGAGAAGTACACACTGCACTGGCAAGAAGAGAAAGACCTTTCACATTTACCAAGAGAATAACTTTATTAAATCATACGACCAATAAAGAGAAATTGTTTGGTTTTTCTTAAAAAGTGGAAAGGGCAAGTAATGGAGGTAAAGGGAACAGTCTGGTGATGGAGAAAGATAGATTGACTGCACAAGTTGGGAAGTTTCAGTCATAAGCCACTGGTGGAAATGAGAAATCCTGCACACAGCAGAAGCTGACTGCAATAGAGCAGCTCAGCTGCCTGGTGAGCCATCTGCCACCCTGGATACAGTGGTGACACCTCAAGGGACCTGCCTAGTGAGGTGGTGCCTCTCACCAAGCACTGGGCCAGGCTGAGACTGGAACTGGGACTGGAATGAAAAGGATGATTAACCATCCCTGTGAGAATTGCAAGAAAGTCACAAGAACTGCCCAAGTGAGGCAGAACATCATGAGCAGGCCTTGGTTGTTGCTGGATGATGAATCAGGCATCCGTGTCTGCTATCCCCTGGGATAGCAGAACTGGCAGGTCAGGCTGTTAGGGAGTCTGTATCTTGATATTGTTGTATTTTAGGTTTCAGAAGTGTAATCAAGGCCTAGAATATTCTCTTTGGTGTCCAAGAAAAAAAAAGGGAAGAGTAAAGCAGAAATGCCAATGAGTTTGCAGAGCTGATAGAATTAGAGCAGGTGAAATCCTCATGACTGTGGTCTGGTTTGTGTTGGATTCCACATCTCTTGTCTGTACATGGGTGTTTTGTAGCTCTTCTGTAGGTAAAAATACATAATTTTTTGTATTTGTAGAAATACACAGGAAGGCTTTTCAGATGCTGAGGAACTGATGGGCATGAGGGTTACCCTCAGCCCATTGATGATGCCAAATACTTTACTCAATGGATTCTTTTAACCTTTTCTTAATGTGTATTTTCCCTTGCAAAAAATATTCCAAGTGCCAGGGATGACTTTAACTCAAGTAAATTATCAATAATCATTATTATATAAATATATTAAAGGTATGGGATTCTTTAAAATTGCTAATTGCTGGCCTGATCCTGGTTTAATTAACTTCAATGGCAGATGTCTGCTGTGTGTAAAGGAAGTAGAGTAAGAAATAGGCATTTCCCTCTGCCTCTATTCATGATACATCTCTGAAATTATAGTTTTTCTTCAAATTTATTCGTTATTTGAATTTCATTTCCTATCTAGTATTTATTGACATTACATTTCACATCCTGTTAATGCATCTAAATTCATTTATTAAGCTGTTGCTTAGTTATGATGGTATTTTGCCAAACCCATGCATTCAAAAACCATGATTCAGAAACCCTAAAAATTATGAAACTAGGCTAAATCATGAGGTTTGTATTAAGTGCTTTTTAGCTCTTTTTATCTCTTTAGTGTTTGTATACAGTGTGTACACACACAGTATACACAGTGTGCCTGTATCCTATGATTTTTTTTCAAACTTTCCTCTGTAACAAGGGCCAGAAATATAATTCTTTTTAATGGCAGTTGAACTTGTTATCTTGCCATGTGACACTAGAAGCTCATCAAGTATCACAAACCATATCAGTATTTCAGTAAAATCAAGCTCCCTGGCCCTTTTGTGATTAGTTGTATGTCTGATGCTCTAGTCTTTTTGTTTCTTGTTCTGAAATCAAGAAAATACACCCAGTATAAATAGCCCTACATATAAACACCACATACATTTTCATGTGGCTTTGTATAATTTTGAAATCCACCTCCTGTAGATCCATACTGCAGAAATCCATCCCAGGGATGGAACAGTGATGAACTTTTTATTTCATTTTTGAATATCTGCTCTTCTGTAATATTGAACCAGGGAGGAAAGCTGTCTTTTAAGAAAGAATATCTTTCTCTGTTTACTAATCCTTGTCCCACGGATATTACTGTATTGTCAAAGAGTAAAAATAGATATGGTATTTGGAATTTTATGCCACTTCAGCCTGCCACCCCTTTGTAATCTCTCATCAAGGAGATTAGACTGGGGTAGATGTCTGAGTACTGAGTAAATTACTTTTGCTACAGGCAAACTAGGAGGTTAACCAAATGCTTGGTATTGGCACCAAGTGCTGACCATGTTAGTCATTGCCACTTAGAAAACACAACGTGTGTTACACCATTTCAGCAGTGGTGCCAACTCAGTTAACTCTATCATTGCCATTCCACAAAGTGGGGATGTATTGGCTAAAACAGTTTAGTGGTCCTGCTTTGCTCACCTATTCTGTCATTGCAAAATATGATACTGACCTCAAAAGTTTATGTACAGACAAGAAACAAAGAATTTTACTCTGGAGCAATCAGTCTCTGCAAGTGCAAATCACAGAGGCAGCTGGTGAGCGTACTAGGGTCACATGTGGTTCGGCCCCTTTTGTTCCCTGCTCCCTCCTTTTCCTAGTGGGATATGTAATGCATGGAAAATACAGACCCATCTTAATGCAAGCAATTTTCCTATTAGTGCCACATGTCTTCTTTGCTGTTTGGTAGACCTTGTCCCAGCAAGAGAACCTCAGTTTTGCTTGGACAATGCACTGTATTAAAAGCTCTATCAGTCGTCCCCAGAGGTTGAGCTCTGCTGGGCCAAAAGAAGGAATTGCAGTGCTGAAGCAGCTGGCTCAAAAAGTATTTTAGTTAAGAATAGAAGTTGCTAAATGAAGCACAGAGCAGATGGTCTGATTCCAGCTTTAAAAGCACATGAAGAGCTCCCACTTGAATCCCTGCATTTTCAAAGATTTCTGGCCACAAACACCTCTAGTTTCTAAGTCACCTATTTGGGATATGGTAAAATTAAATCCAGTACTGGGTCTTAGAGAACCAGCAATATGTCGTGCTGCCACTGTATTCTCCCTCTCCTCATAACACAGTTCCAGAGAGAAAGGGGACAATTTTCAATGGACAAAACACATTGTAGAATTTCATGGGTCACATTTAGTCCATTTGTCCCCCATTGGCCACCTCTGGGTAAGTGCCTACTATAACCATTCAGGTTTCCTCTTCTTTCTTCTCCTCCTCTTCTTCTTTTCCTTCCTATTCTTCTCCCCCCCTAGTCTCATAATGTCATCTAGTTATGCAAAGGAACTTAAAGAGGAGAGAAAAGAAAAAGAATTTTGTATTTGGTCAAATGTGGTGCTTGTTAGCTCCAGTATAGCTAATCTTCTGTGTGTGACCTTTGTGGCTTGGTTTTCAAGTAGATGGTCATTTTTTCCTGAAAAGCTGTCCGTTGCAAAACAGGCTGCTAAAAGGAGAATAAAATAATGTGTCAAAATCGTATGAATTTATAATTCATAATAGGCAACAGCAATTTAAGGAAATAGTTTTCCGCAACTGACACTGCTGTCAAAATAAATGTGGGGAGGATAATTACAGTAATTAAGAAAACAGTTAATTACACTTTGTCATAAGTTGTTTGGTTTTTTTTATTCCTGATTGGGAGTAGATCAATAACCAAATATCTCATGTAGATATTTGATTATTACTACAGGGATAGACCTACAGTCATGTATCAGTTTTCCAAATCATGCAAAGCAATGGGAAAATATTACCTCAACAGCCACCTGTTCTGCAGGTCACATCCTTGAATGTGCATCTTCACCCACAGAGCTCTGAGGTTGTACACTGTATTCTGCTCTGCAGGGCTTGGCATCCTGCTGCATCTGGAATACTTTTGATGGGGACAAGGGATGTTAAAAAACATGAACAATCTCACTAAAAAGTTACTCTCTCAGAGAGACTGCATGGGAAATTGTAGCAAACCTGGGCAGTTCAGACCTGTTTAAGATAGAAGGAAAAAGGACTCTCTATGAATGGATGACTACAAATGAAATTCAGATAAGTGTGAGATGATAGGGTATCAACCACACTTTTATAAGTGGTCATGAGAGTTCAGGCTAAAAGTAAAGATGAAAGGAAAATGTTTCGATTGTGTTACGTGACAAGAAGTTGATCTAATCTGGTGCTTTGCCAACCACCTCCACCCTCTTCTATCAGCCTGTCCTCTGCATTCCACAGTTCCTGACAAGAAGAGGCAGTTAGTCTTTCTCCTTGATTTTATCAATGATCATAAAGAACAGGATCTAGCAAATCATGTAATCTTTTGTATGGGAATCAACTCTCCTAGCCTAGTAATTCTGCCTGTTCCATGTCTCAGTAGAAAATAGATTGGAGAAATACAATTTCTCAAGGGCAAAATACAGACTTCTGAAAGCACCTCAGTGACTTTGGGGTCTGAATTCCATTGAAAACGGAAGATATTTATGCTCCTAATACTCTTACATTTGGGACTTTAAATTTCTAAGTCGTATGAGTGCTTTTGAAATGAATACTGCCATAAGCCCAATTCTACTGATGCAACCCATATAGACTCTTTACCTGATTAAAAATTGGTTCCAGTAAATTGAATTTGAAATGTGTCATTTTTACATTTGCTGACATTCCTGGGTCCACTAATGGTTGTATGTCATTGGCGTTCCAGGCAACTGCCAGGAAATAGCCTGTAAATTGCACTGGACAGCCAGGGAAGAGTGTTGACCCTCCCCATTACTCACTCCACCCAACTCGTGTGGCTGATCTAGTGCACTGCTGGGGGTGTGAGCATAGCAGCCAAGGTAT
>NW_008667472.1:86740-89913 GCF_000695815.1 Acanthisitta chloris | reverse complement strand
ACGTAGTCTGTGCAAAGCATCTCAGGTATGTGACACAGTACAGTAACCGATAGGTTCACTACAGTTTTGATGGAAAAGGAGGTAAGGTTTTCCTTTACTTGTTCCTATTGTCCCCTCTTTAGACATATTCCATCCTCAATGCATTCTACTACCTCAAAGAACAGTTCTCTCAGAGGCCATGATCCTAAAGGTCATCTGATCCAAGACCTCAATTGAGTCATCAAACTCCCACCCACAGCCATGCCCTCTGTCCCCTCCCCTGCCTGTGTGCTGCAGCTTATGTGGCTGCACAGCCAAGTCTTATTCAGCCACTGCTCCTGCTGGAAACTGACCTAGCCCAAAGGAAAGATTTGACTCCAGCCAGGTCAGTTCCCTGATCAGGCCAAAGCATGGTAAGGTAAGCAGTCATGCCAGCATCACTGAGGCAGGAAGGAGGGAACATACAGCCAAGGTCTTGGGGGAGGACAGGACTGCCTCAGCTTATACTGACTGACAGTCTCTCCTCAGCCAAACTGTGCTCCCTTTTAACACACCAAGGGCCGATAATACATTTTCAAGCTTTCCCAAACTTGAAATTTTGGGAAAACCCACTGTCAACAAAAACTTTTGCTAATCTACTGCAGACTGAGCATATAGGTGAAGAAACCTTGTGTGTGGAAACAGATAGTGGGGATAACAGGATCAAAAAATGTATTTACATAGGCAAGATGTATGTGTTCCTGGATAGTCCCAGGTCAATTACAATGCTTTCTTTTGAAATAAGCAGCAGAAACATTGAATTCAGTGTGAGTTTTGACATTGACTTCAGTGGGAGATGGATCTGGGCAAATGATCCTGTGGAACAATAGGCAGTAGTCGAAGTTGGGGTTCATTCAGTGCAGTCCTACAGCCATAGAATTTACCACATAACCACCAACTCCTATAAAATTGCAGAAAGAGCAGACCTTTATTTTCATGAAGTAAAATTTGATTGGTGATCTTCCTGATTTTCACAGATAGATTTCCAAACCAAAAAACCTCTTTCTAAATAAGTAAACAATGTGCAAGAACAATACACCCTTGTGGAGCATTAATCTGAAGTCTCATAACGGCAATGCAGAGCCACTTAGTGGGGACTATAATTTGTCAGTATGCTTAGCCTTCATTATCAGAGATTTCCAGCTGCAGATATCAGGGTGGGAAGCTGAAGGGCGACAGATGCTTGCTGTCAGAGTTTGCTGGTTTGCAGATGCCCTCCGTTGTTCCTGACATCAGGGAAGGAAGTTGTGGCCATTCTCCTTTCCAAAATTCTCAACTGCTTCTCACGCTGTACTGGGTTTCTGAAGACCCAGCGTACTGCCAGCAAGATCTCCAAACTCCTTGGCTTGTCCAATGTAGGTATGATAGGTTTAAATCATTTTAAAAATGTGACCAGTTTCTACCCAGGGATACGATGCTGTCATCCCAAAGCAATGAAACCCATGAAGCAGGAACTCTGCCACTGCCTTTAGGCCCAGCTGGCTGCAGAGCATAGGAGGCCTTAGTAACAGCGCTGTGATGCTATTGCAGCAGAGCTTAAATGGTAAACAGGGAACAAGGAGAACTTCCTTTCCCCTTCTGTCCTCTCCCCAGATGTACGGTGTTAGGTTACTTAATTAATTTTAACAAGGGAATGACATTCCCCCTCCATTTGTGCCTTGTCTTGAAAGGATGCAATGTACAAATATCAGTTTCAGCACATGGTCCCCTACCAAAAAGAATGCTGGGCCAGATCCTGCCAAAATCAGTAGCAAAATCTCTTTTCAGAAAAAAATTGGGATTGGTCTTTAGAAGGAAATAACACAGTTCTTGAGAACTCTAATTATGAGGTACTCAATGTCTGTGAAGTTGTTCTTAGAAACTGAGACCTGGGCACCTTTACTTGGAGGTGCTATTTATATCTTTGTGTGCCTCTGCATGCAATAAAAGCCAGCATAAAATCATATAATTAGAGCAGCATCTAATTGGAATGACAGGAATTAGGAGAGGATAACAGCCAGAGTAAGAACACATAGGGACAAAAGCAAAGTGTTCTGTAGGACACCACAAAAAGAATGCAAGGGCTAGGGTAAACTCTTATGCTGAAGTGGCTGCTTAAGACTGATGGCCAAACAAAGGACGATTGAGGTGGTTAAATGAAAGGAAACCTCGAAAGCTACAACATACCAAAATAAAAAATCCTCTGCAAACTGTACTGCCTTTCGGGGAGAGTGAGGGGGCCGATAAGTTTATTTACACTTTTAAAAAGCACTGCCAATCCCAATTTATCAGTTACTGTCTTGTGACAATTTATTCATTGTTCACTGTTAGAAGCTAGAAGTTACATAGGAAGCATGATTGGTGATAGCTTCTCTATTTCAATATGGTATAATAGAGATAACACAGTGCCCAAAAGCTCTACAGCCGCCTTTTTGTCTGCTTTGTCTCTTTTCATTACTCTATCAGAATCTTCATTTAATATAATCCAAAAAAGCAAGGTAATTGCTTCACTTATCAGTTATCATCGCACTCGCATACTTATCATGTCAAAATTATTTATGTGGATGGCCAGGTTGATCTTGCTGCATTTAGAAGCTTAAAATTTGAATAACTGTTCTGCCAGTTAGGTTATCAAAATTGCAGCATAAGCAATGAGTTTCTTCATTCTGGACCTTCAAGGGAGAATAGGAAGCATCTCATTGCAGGACTAGTTTACCCGTGGCTGAACACTGCTCCAGGGAGACTTACAGCAATTCTGTAGCCTGGCACTCTGAGTGCTGGGGACAGGCTTCATTTGCTAGATGAACAGTAAATAAAAGTGGCCTGATATAAATAGAGACAATAGAGAGAGGCATAAAGGGGCATTGTCAAGGTTGTCATAGGTCCCAAATTAAAATAATAATTTACAGACCTGTGCAGTTCTTTCTTGGCTTGTCCCTTTTGTTTGAAACATGTTTCATAGCCCTTTTTCTATATCATTTTTATTTCCTTATGATTTTGGTAGATGGTAACTCACCTGTTTGAAAACCCCAGAGGCTGAAATAAAACAAAGCATGCAAGATCAGAAAGTCATTTTAACACCTTTTTTTTTAATATAGAAGAAATTTCCTTCAGCCAAGCTCTTGAACACCTTCACAGAGAGTAACAGAGAAAAGCTTTGCACAAACTGATACAAA
>NW_008667472.1:35010-86720 GCF_000695815.1 Acanthisitta chloris | reverse complement strand
CAACACAGGTGGTGAATTCATGGCATGGATATCCTTTCATCAAATTACTCAGCCAGTCAGGAACCTCTTCATGATAACCCCTCACAAGCACCTTGCAGACCACTGGACATTTTTACAGGTCTTCTCTGAAAATTTATTATTGAAAGTCGACAATTAGTTATTTACCATTTGTTATTCTCCTAATAATGACCATTCCAAAGGTTTTGGAAAGCTTTTCACTTGGTGAGCAGAATAAATCCCCAGTGGCTAAGGACACTAGTCACCCACCCTGGAGACTGCAAACTGGCCCATCACAAGGCATTCAAGTGGAAGAGATCCTGAGCAATCCACAAGATGCAGAATAGCACCTGTGTGAAAATTAGTTTGCATCTATATGATAAAGAAGGGAGGAGAGATTTAACATTAGAGAAGTCACTCCACTCTCTGTGTGGATGTCCTTTGCATACAGAGAATGGCTAAGTTCAATGAGTTTTTAATCATGTTTTCTAACCTGTGTGTTCCTAGACTGGTTTTGCTGCCTTGTTTCTTATGCAGCAGCTGTTGTGGCAGGTTGTGCTACTTGGCAATGGCCAACCATGGAACAGTGAGAAGGGAGAGGGACAAACAACTTTTAGCTCTGCTTCAAGCCTTGCACCACTTTCACCTGGCCTGTCTGTTACTGATTGGGCATTTATATTCTAGACAACCTGCTTGTCCTGTCCCTCAGTCTTAAAGAAGCTGGTTGGATCTGTCAGGAGACTGTAGGTGTCCCAACATGTGACCAAGCTCCCAAGTCACAGCAGAAAAGACAAATACATCTCTTTGGTGGCTATTGCTGTAATTTTTTGGCTGGGTATGAAATAACTCTCTATCACGACTCCCTTTGGCAGTAGTTACTACAGCCTCTGAGACTTAGTAAATCTTGGGTAAAAGTCATAGCAGAGAAAAGGGCAGAGTTTGAAATATAAATAGTAATTTCTCAATAGGTTGCAATACCAAAATTATGTGGACTAAACAGAGATCCTGTGCCTAGGTCAACACTCAGGATACTTTAATGGCTTGAATTTCAGGGCCTCAGTGATGTTTTGACCCAGGTATTTTGTAGTTTTGGACTTCTGTGCATTTTATTTACTATACACCTTTACAGCAGGCTTCACATTCAACACTCATCTCATGTAATGATTACTCATTCAATTAATGGCAAACAACAGAGAGTAGTGTTTGTGATTTTTTTCCTCCAATCTCTGTTCCCTGGGGGGTTCTAAAATATATTTTATAAGTGTATCCAGGCAGTCATTATCCAGATCATGTTATGGGTTTTGTAACTTCACAATGTATTTGATTGAAACATCATAACTCTTTCCAGGACAAAGGCTTGTAACATTACAGATGCAGGGAACAGAGAGGTCAGCAGTTGACAGCTGGTGGTTGGAGACACACAATCACAATATTCCCCAAGTTATTACAAAAATATTTAACTGAACAATGATGGAAGAAACTAAAAAAACTAGTAAACATTAAAAGTAAACATAATTGTTGCAAATTTAATTAAATTCTCTGCTGTCTTTGATGTGATGGCTGATCTGTAAGTCTTTCAATTTCTTTCCTTTAATATCAGCATTTCCTCAGTCTAAACCTTTTTGAGACAGTAGCGTTTTATCTCAATTATTGCTTTTTCTCCATCAGTCTTTAAATATAATCTCATTTGCCTTTATGGATACTGTAACCCTTCTGAACAGCTTTTAACCTTTTTAAAAATCGCCTTGACCTGAGGATGCCCAAAGTTTTTTCTTCTTCCTTCTCTGGTTTTTTTTAATGCAATACTGAATAATAGAAATTGGACAGATGAGTGATTTCCTATCCAGAGACCTGCATGTGTAGCTTGGGATGCTAGAACAGAATTTTTGTTAGAATAATAATAATACAAATAAATTAAAATACCTCTATCTAGCTTTCTACTAGTAAAGAGCCTTCAGCTCTGACCTCTATTTCAGTGGCAGCACTGTAGCCTGTGCTACCACAATATTAGCTTTATCTTTTCAAACAACAAAAAAAAAGCTTTCTTTGTACAGTAGCACATTAGCTTCAAAGAGCACTTACCTCAAGAGTCCAGCTCATCCTTCTGGTAAATTTAAGAAATACTCAGCTTAAGATTGTCTGTTTCAATCATGGATAATGTAGATAACTTTGTGTCTCAATGTCGCAAAGCAAGCTTTATGTCTGCTGTGTCTTTTCTCCCCACCCTTTCAGTTTTATTTTCTCATTTAGTATCTAACGAAGATGCAGGCTAATGGAACAATGATACATGAGTACAACTAGCCCTCCTGGAATTTGATTGTAAATGGAAAAGTTGTGATTCACCATGATTTGGTAGCTTTGTGTGTCTTAGATGGTGGGGGTAGGGGACAGATATCTCACACACAGTACAGCACCTACAGAGTCAATGATGCACTCTTTGCATCACAAACCTGGCTGAGCAAACTCAGTGCTGCACTGGCCATAGCTGTGGTCCCTACATCTGCCTGGCCCATGTCAGCTGGTGTTTCCTTTACTAGCTTCCATGTGAAAAAGGTATATACACTTCCTGAACCAGCTGGCAGTGTGCACGCCAAGCAGTAATACCCTGAAAGCCTTTTCCCCTGCCATCTATACTGCCAGTCTGTGAGAAGTGTGCCAACTCAAAGGGCACACTGGTACCCTACCTTGAGCTATCATCGCAGCAAGCATCCTCTTCTTCACTCCCCTTCCTACATACACACACGGTTTGAGCATCAACACCCAGAAACTTGCTTTCCACTGTGATTACAATTACCTATCCCAAGCAGTGATGCTTAAAATTGAACTTTAAATGCTTAAAATGGTTCATGAGAGCAAAAGGCTATACCTGTGAGCACCCTAATGTGTTAAACAACCATGCCAGGTAGCATCACATGTATCTCGCAGCAGCTACTTAAAAAGACCATCTGCCAAAAGAGGTTGCTTTTGTATTTTAAGTTCTCATACTCGTAGTTTTAAGGGAGTTTAAGAAGTTGATGATTAGGTTCAACTATATCTCCCTAATCTCAGCATTATTGCTCAAAATAGAGCATGTTGAATAGAAAATGGGAAAGGACTAGCTGAAGTCATCTTCTCCTGGCTGAATACATACAGACACACGTGTATCCCTGAGAATTTATGTGGAAATGTCTTTATGCTGTTTGTGAATTATTTCTCTTGAATTATGATTGCTTTGCATGATATATACTTTGAGAGCATTACATTGCAAAAGTAAACTTTTTTTAAAAAGGGATATTTATTCTTCAGATTTAAAATTAATTTCCTGTGTTTTTCTGGGGTTTTATCCTATCTAAGTTGTAACCTTATGAGAAGAAAAATGAGAAACTATTTCTTTACACTGAGACCAGTATCAGATGAAATATAAATGTAATGGTTTCTATAAATGTTAACCCACTCCAACACTCCAACCCAGAACTAAAGATCTGCCGACTGGTTTAGGTTAAGTTACTGCTCCTCTCCATGTTAGGTAATCCGATGTCATTTAAGTAAAATAAATTGGAACTACTCAAGGAATAAAAAGAGGTGAAAGTGCAGAATCTGGTTTGGATAAAAGTTTAATTCTTCAGTTCCAAGTGACATAGCCCTTACAGGAAGCAGAGCAAACTCAGACAGGAGTGGCCAAGTAATGAAGATGGATGCATCTTGTTATCAGCAAGCCATTTACTAGGGCTTGATGTAACCTTAAACATTGCAGATAGCTCAATGGCACTTGCCACTAAGCCTCTAATTAATGAATAGCAGGCCCTAAATTAACAATGTGCATTTACAGATGAATTCTGGGCACTCATTAAACGATGTTCAAATATCAAGCAGTAACTGTTAGGTTTATTCCTTCTGGATTACTGTATACAGTGTTTGTTTGCTGGGAGTTTTCACAGGAGGTTTTGTGTGCTCAACTGCTGTGAGCCCAGGTGCACTTCAGGAAAGGGTATAGTTCACTGGAGGAGGGCAAGACAGAGGAGCTGTAAACCAGGCATTGTAACACCTGTGCAGCAATTTAAGGAGGATTAGAATGATCCTCTATTCAGCTTTAAGTGCAGTGAGAAAAAGGGCTTGATTGCTTGGAGCTGTTCTCAAACCTCAATTTTATGTTACCCTCCTTTGCAATATCCACACTGGTGCCTTCCAAGGCGACCTGGAACAGGACCCAGGAGGGTTCAATGGTAGGTTATTGTTTAGTAAAATAGTAGTTCCTCCACAGCTCATGTGAGATCATTGCTGTGGAAGTGGGTCTTGCACACAGTGTCCCAGCTCCTTGATCAAGGAGACAGAGAGATAAGGATGAAATCTGCATCTTAACATGTACATGCCAATCAAATAGTGTTTTAGAACAATAATAGCACTAATTATTTAGGTGGTCCTATTGTAAATGTTGTGCTTTAGGAGGAACAACATTGCAGCTATAGGAAATGTATAGAGCATGTTGCCACATCTGCTAAGTCATATCTTTATCATATCAGAAGAAGTTTAAATCACCTGCTGTGCTGAACTAGAATGCAAGTGACGGAAAATGAACCTTTCAGAAATATTGGTGTAAACTGCGATTGAGGGAAAACAGGCAGAGCTGGTTTAAGCAAAATCAGAATTGAATCCAAGATCTCTGAAAAATTAGACAGGGTGTTCTCTGTAAATGGGAAGGTAACTATGATTTTCTGGGAACAGATCCTTTCAGAACAGTAATGTCAGTATTCAGCAACATGAGGTTTTCTGTGTTCTGAATGTTCTCATTAATGTGCCATCCAGCTACTACCACATGCTAAGTTCAGTGATATTATCTATGAAAAAAATGAAGGCAACTAGAGTATAAATGGTGCTTTTCTGAAAGACACCCTGCACATCATCTTATCCCAGGACTGTTCTCCATGTCAGAAGTTTTAATGCAATACCAGTCCGCTACATGAGGTTTTCTGTGTTCTGAATGTTCTCATTAATGTGCCATCCAGCTACTACCACATGCTAAGTTCAGTGATATTATCTATGAAAAAAATGAAGGCAACTAGAGTATAAATGGTGCTTTTCTGAAAGACACCCTGCACATCATCTTATCCCAGGACTGTTCTCCATGTCAGAAGTTTTAATGCAATACCAGTCCGCTGTGATATTACTAATGTTTCCTGTTGCATGACGTACAGAAGAGAAACATCCGCTCTGAGCAGAGCTCACTTTTAACTGTGCCTGCAAACATTTGGGGTTTGTGCACAGGCTGTGTAAGCAGGATCCCATGCACATTCCACATAATCCAGTGCCATGCATCCAGTTCCATTTATGGGCAAAATGAAACACAGGCTCTTCTTTCTATGGGTCGTTCCCACATCAGCCTTTTCAAAGTTTAATGTGGACAAATTTAGGAAAGGGGCACTCCCATAGCCTCATGCAAGCTGCTCAAAACAAATGTTTTGCAGATTTAGAATTTTTTTAAAAAAAAGCAAAGAAGCAAGCACAAACTTTTTCTTAATAAAAGAGTATTCTGTAGAAAAGGTAACTGGGCTGGGATTTTGTAACCTGAATTTTCCTTTGTGATTTGTTGGTAGAAGATGGGAAAAGCAAATATCTCAGGCACGTCTCCCAGCTTCTTTTCACCATAGAGCACTAAATGCATACTATTCTGTACATCTGTAAGGTGATGTTGGTATAGTATCTGAAAGTGGCTTTCTTTTATCTTCGAACAAAAAACTTTATTTGAATGAGAAAGCTGTATGAAGAGAAAACTCTTCCTCTCTCTTTTTGTCACTGCCTTATAGAATTATCTCTAAAGATTTCCTTAGCATCCTTTCTCTTTCTCTCTGCAACTATTTTGAAAAAAATGTATCCATAAATCAGCAACAAGTATGCTTAGTTGCCAGTAGATAAGGTGACAGACAGCAATTGTAGGAGCTTTCCAGTTCTGTGAAATGCAAAAACAAATAAAAATGCAGTGGAATATATTTAGTAGGATGGCTCTTTTTTGGGTCATTACTGCTTATTAATAACAGTATGAGCATCTCATGGTCTGAATGTAGTTTGAAAAAAATGTGTAAATTCACAGTAAAAATGTTAGTATGTGGTTTTTAGTGTTCTGAATATTCATCTCTCTTATTTCTCCCAAACGTGCACCACAATGTTAGCTGGCAGCATTTGAACTATGGTTTTATATTTCTAGAACTGTCCTTACTCCCCTTTTCCAGTCGCAGGAGCCAAGAACTGCAGCAGGGTTTGTAGAGGCGCACATTAATTTCAGTTTAGTCCTGCAAGCTACATTCCTTTCCAAACATGTTTTAACCTGACATCATGTTCTTCCTCAAACTTCTCACAAATAAAGATGTGATTCATATGAACTTCCACTCTCCCCAGGCTTTGCCAACTCTTCATTTTCTTTTGGCAGACTTTGTGGGCACTTCTGATTCTAGACAGGAATGACAAACTCAGCACCTTCCACGTGCTGTACCACAGGCAGTGTGGCAGTGTCAGGGGGCTGCAGACCCCAGTATATCCCCTGTCTGAGCAGGATGTGTGCCTCAGAGAGCTTGGCATAGGTTGTTCCATGAATGGCAATTACTCTCTGTAGCAGAGGTGGTGCAGGGAGCTACCGAAGTTGTCAATGTTCATCATGGTCCAGGAGACAGAATAGAGTTGGGTTTTCTTCTGGCTGTCAACTGCCTCTCACTGCCTGCTGCCACAGTCCACCTGTGGGAGGAGTGAAGGGGCTCTATTCTGCCAATATCAGGTTTTACCTAGTTCTGTTGGGCATCCACATCCTTTGGAAAATGATATTGGTTGATGTTGATAATGGATTTATATTCCTTAATGCAACCAGTTATGTCTTCTATTTGAAAGAACAGTCATTGCTACATCTGCTACTTTTCTCAGTAAAGATGAAGGATTTTGAAGTTATTGTCGTGTTTATTCCTTGTGCTTCTTAATGAGCCAGACTGTACCATACTTCTTATTTCAGAGCCTGGTGAATGGGCTCTTCCCATGGGATTAATGCATGATTTTCTGTGGCATTTCCTTTGAGTTGTCACGTGTCCCTAAGTGAAAAGCTGACAGATCTCCTAAAAAAGTATTTATACCTTAGAATCACAAAATCACTAAGCCTGGAAAAGACCTCTAAGGTCATTGAGTCCAACCACGAGCCAAGCACCACTGTGTTAACCACTAACCCGTATCCCAACGGCCACATCCACATGCCTATTGAACACTTCCAGGGATGGTGATTCCACCGATTCTCTGGGCAGCCCATTCCAATGCCTGACCACCCTTTCAGTAAAGAAATTATTCCTAATATTTAATCTAAAAAAACCCTGGTGGAACTTGAGACTGTTTTGTCTGGTCTTGTTACCTGGGTGAAGAGACTGACCCCCACCCCGCTACAGCCTCCTTTCAGGTAGTTGTAGAGAACCAGAAGTTCCCTCCTGGGCCTCCTTTTCTTCAGGCTAAACACCCCCAGCTCCCTCAGCTCCTCCTCATAAGACTTGTGCTCCAGACCTTTCCCCACCTCCATTGCCCTTCTCTGGACATGCTCTAGCACCTCAATGTTTATCTTGTCATGAGGAGCCCAAAACTGAGCACAGAATTCAAGGTGTAGCCTCACCAGTGCTGAGTACAGGGGGGAAATCACTGCCCTGGTCCCACTGGCCACACTATTTCTGATACAGGCTGGGGTGCTATTAGCCTTCTTGGCCCACCTGAGCACTCTTCTGGCTCATGTTCAGATAGGGTTGTTGTGACCCAAGTGCAGGACCCGGCCCTTTGCCTTGTTCAGTCTCATACAGTTGGCCTATATAAATGCCATATAAATGTGACATATAAATGCAACTAAACATGACACAAAAGAGACCCTGAAAGTCAAATGGAGGTATTAAGGGAGGTGAAGCTAGTGACCAACTATGTGAGACCATTTTACTCCCAAAGTCATTGTGAAGAACCACCCAAAGGCCTAAAAGCTGCTTTGCCTATTTTCTAGTATAAAGATTACGATCAATTATCTACAAAACAAGCCAAAGAAGTAGCAGAATCCACAGAAACAAGAGATCCCAAAGCTCTGTAAGGATAGGATCACAGGGTGAACCAAGAAGAAAGAGAATATAAAACAAAAAAGGAGACAAAGGAAAGTAAAAGGGCTGAGTAGTAGGTGCACCTTACAGAAGCTCTTCTGTCCTTGGAAGCAATATATAATTTGCTGTAGCACAACCATGTTATCCATTTATCATAAAACCAATATGGGGCATCCTGCAGACCAGCTGTGAGTCTTTCCAAGGGTGAAACAAACAGTATAAATTGTTTCCAAGTGTCTAGGCAGAGGGACCATGACTCTTGCAATGAAGCAGAGTAGTCCCCTAGTCCCCTGGCAGCAGAACTACCCCTGCCAGCAATTTGCAGGCTGTGCTTGATCCAGTTTAATTCCTGTGAACAGTAAAGTTCAAATGCATGCAGCAAGGAGTCAGTTCAGGTCCAGGTTAGCCACTCTGTAGACATTCTCTGTAGGAAATCTGGGGAGAAATTACAGTGTTTGTAGCAAAACCAAAAAATATGTGAAGTGTGTTAATTAAGATGTTTCAGAACTCTAAAGATGTGAAAGAGGTTGTCTTCGGGATTATGAAACAGAGTGGCAATGATGTTACACCTGTTTACATCAGCTGAAGATATAACTTAAGCTGGTTTTTATATATTTGTTTTCTTATTGCAGTTAACAGTGATCCTCATAAGCTTCCTTATATATGGGGTTTTTTCTCTATGTTACTATAGAACTGTTTCTGTATGCTAGGCTCCAGGCACTGCACTTCTTTAAAATATATAAAACACTAAAAAGGAAGACTGTTGTCCCAAGGGGTTGGTAGCAGGACATAGTTAAGCCTCACCTCTCTGATTCTCTCCTAAAGTAGGTCAGGTTTAGGCTACTGTACTGGTGCAAATACAGCTGAGATCAGTAGTGAGATTACAACTGGGCTATGAGTAATTTATTCATTTGTTTGTCTCAGGGAGCATGTCTGTGGGCTGATCACATTGCCTTTTGTCTTTTTGCCATTCACATTTGTTTAGCCAAATCTCTTCTAAGAAATGTTAATCCATCACATTATCCGATTGCTCAGCCGTTACTGGCCAGGTAACTCAGGTACAATCAGTTCCATTGCCAGATTGGATAAAACCCTGCATGAGCGTCTCATTTGGTAATGTGCTCTGCAGGAATTATTATTAGCACAGATGTTGCTTCTTAATTTGTGAGACCACCATGTCAGCAAATGTCTTTAAAATGTAAAATAGCCCATGTATTGTATGTTTTATGTTACACCCAATGGTTAAGGCCAAAACATCACAATTACCTGCCCTTGACCAAGAGTTGTCAGTATAAAAGACAATAATAATTTTCTTCACATTCTCTGGTTTTTTAATTGATAGCCAAAGATGAAATAACAGCCCCCAGATACAAAAATTGCAGTAGGGAACTTGTGAAGATGCCATTAGGGCTCTGCTAGTCCTCTCTGCCCTTCCTTCCCTGCTGCAGTGCACACTGGGCTCTGTCCTCCAGTGAATGCAGCTTTAGCTCTGTGTCTCAGTGCCACTCAGTGTCACCGAGTGCAGCCCAGGGAGAGAGGAGGTGGCATGAGCACTGGGGAAAGTCCTCCTATCCCTAAACCTCATCACCTTGCCTAATTAATCAGTCAGGCTGTATCAGCTGCCTATGTATCTAATGTACTGCATCACATCTGATTCATTTCAGTCCTGATTAGATTTGTAGCATAGGGGGAATGTCATAAATGTAAGTTGAAAATTGTCACCTGTCTTTATTCAGGTGAGCTCCTAGAATCACACAGCTGGATACTGCAAAAGTCCTAATAAATATTTTCTTTAATATTGGCTGCACACTGAGTGTACTCATAAGCCTTTTTTTTCAGACCCTTTTTCAGGACTTAAGGCTATGGAAATACTTTTACTCCTTTTTGGCATCCAGAGTGCCTGACCTGCTGCCTCTGGTGTCAGAGCCCCAGCAGAGACTGCCAGGAGCCACCTCTGGGGCTGAAGCTGAGGGCAGCAGGACAGCACACAGTTTAGCCACAGCGTTCATGTGTGTACTTTCGCAGCAGGCAAGTCAGTGTAAATGCTCATCAGCCCTACCCAGGCCCAGGTTCTTTGATGTGTGGCACAGAGTGAGTTTCTAATTTTCATGCCTTTAAATAGGGCCTAAATTTGCCTAACAGTAATAGCTCATCAGTCCATTTGACAATTCACATGGAGCTTAAAAGATGGTTCCCAGCTTCATTACTTTTGCTCAGACCAGCAGTTCTATTGTTCTTGAAAAAGAATTGTCTTTCATCACAAATAAACTTCAAAATGTTCTTATGGGTAGTAGAACTGAAAAGCAGTTTGTGGATACAATTGGTGTTTGTGTGCTTAGTGCTGGAGGTGACCATGTTGCTGAAAAATTATGTTGTCTATGATGCCAACCGTATGACAATTAACTCAGCAGAGGAGAGTGTGTGAATCCATTTCCAGCCTCCTTTAATAATAGGGTAACAACCAAAATGCTTTCTCCAGGGGTTAAACTAATATTAAATTTGCCTAGAAACTTGTTTACAGGCTTTTCCACTGGGTTTGTCTATTGCCAGTGCCATGAAGGACACCAATTTTCAGTAAGACAACTGCCTCCAGCACTGGGATTGGAAACGCCAATTGTAATTAAAACTTTGTTTTTTAAGCAAATGCTTTTTGCTGTTTAATTATGGTAAGAAACGCATCTTGTTTTGTGAACTTCCAGACTGTTGAGCTAAGCAAAACTCTGTTTGGCATTCAGCAGGCGAGTCCTGTCCTTGCTGATGTCAGTGGTGCACTTACTGCTCCAAACACAACACTGGATATTCAGTCTTAAATAAAATCTGAACAAACTGTACTGCACCCAGGTTAAATGTGCTGTAAACACTGATTATTTGCGACTCACATTTAATCCTAACCATGGGTTATGTATATTTTCCCTCTTTGATATTTCTGGTGTAATCACAGTGTGAGTCACACAACCTATCAAAAGTGCAGATATGAACTACAGTCGTTTTATATGTTTCTAAACAATGAAAACAGAAAAAGTAATCTCACAACAGCTAAATGTTTTCTATTTTCAAAAGGCTCTTATTGGTGACATTTCTCCCTGCACTGCTGTTTCTGCAATCACATAGCAACACAGCCCTTGAAATAACTTTTTTGTACTCAATATATAAGGTGCAGTGTTTGGAGAAACTGATTCCGCTCAAATGCCACCTGTTTAAATGCTAAATGGCATCAAAACCAAACAGAAAAAAAAATGACAGCCCAGTGGAGGAGACCACTCCCCTGCTTGGATGACTGAGATCCCCTGTAAAGCTATTAGTCCTTTTTTTTGGAGGTTTCGAAGCAAGTGGGTGTAGCAGAGTTAACTTGGTACAGTTCCTGACCATCTCACAGCTTGTCCTCCTACAATCCTTCACAGGATTCAGGCTTGCTAAGGCACTGTACCATTCCCTGTTGTGATGTGCCTGCAACCTCCTCACACTGTTTCACTCTATTGCCAACCTCCTCACACTATTGCTATTTCAGCTTTTAACTATGCATTTGAGAATCTGCTTCTAGCAAGGCCCAGCTGGACTGCTTTTTAGGAAGCATCATTATATTTTGAGTCAGAAAACAATGAAGATGAGACAGACATCTAACATTCAAGCACTCTCAAACTAATAGAATTTCAGATAGTCATCTAAACTCTTTGGTTTGGGGTCCCCTTCCTTCAGGAAAGCATCTGCATTTTTCTGAGCTGCCCTATTTTCCAAGTTTTAGGCTCTCCCTAAAAGCCACTCTGCTCCTCTTTTCTTGTGACTGCACAATAAATTGAGTGCAGTGCTCCTACTGAAGCAGGACCCTTCCCTTGCAGACTTCACCTATACTAGTACAGTTTCTCCAAACCAGCAAATCCTTGTTCTCCCTTGTGCCAGAGCAATGATGTGGTTATCAGCTTACCTACTAAGTGCCAACTAGGAATGAATATCTTAAGATTTTACATCTCTGTGTAGAATTAATGTGTGAGCATCTATAGGGTTTAACTGCTGGACATGAAGGGGCCTGAGGAAAGACTGCCACAGGTATTGAATATCTACAGCAGCATCTTTCAAGCCAGAGAAGAGTCCTTGTCCAGTCAAGAAATGCAGGCATAAGGGTTGAGTTTATGGAGTGATGGAGTTGACTATCATGTTTGCAAAAGCAAAATAGAAATAGCCAGTACCATACATTTCAATGCAAATCCATGTTTATCAAGTTCAGGATTATTCAGTTCTCCAGCCTGCCTTGGAATCACCTCTGGAGAAAGTTTGAGGCAGTTGGAATATCATTAAGAAGGAGGAATCAGAGTTTCAAAGGAAGATGTTGAGAGTCATGGAGCTGCATACAGTAAGAAGCAAGAGAAGGTAGAATAGGGAATACAAGAGGTTGTTATTATTTCCTTAATGAGCAGAAGTTCTTTTCAGGATGGTTTATTTTTCTGAGACTTGCACATTTTTTTTTGCAGTTGTATTCAAGTGTGGAAAAGGGAGAGCTCCTCTTTTTCCTCTTTTTTTGAGCACAATGTATCATTCTCTGTGCTTTCTAAGCTATAAAATTAGCACTAGCAGCTATAATACAAAAGACCCACAAAAAAATTTGCAGTCCCAAGCCTTCTGAAGTCAGTATGGCCTATTACAGATAGTCATTGTAACACAGCCCCGAAGGGAAGCAATACGCCTGACTGATGTTGTCAGCTTTCAGAGTAAGTTTCTTCTGTGCTTCCACAGCATGTACTACTAGATTGAGCATCTGGTTGAGACCACCTAGAAATTCTCTCATACCAACAAGTTTTGTTCAGTGAAATTTCATGTGATTTCTCACCAAAAGGTTTGTGAACACCCTAAGTTGTAGTGGTAATGAAGTCAGCAGGACATGTGTGGTCAGATCTCTCTTCCACACCAGCTATGCCCATACCAAGACTGCAGGAAAATATGATCATTATGGGCTAATTTTGAGCAGATTTTATATCTAGAAAGGCAGAAAGTAGAAGATATTGTCAGTCAATATTCAGTGGCTTCAGTGGCTTCAGTGACTAATTTTTTCACTGCCACAGGTGCATAGGGAAATTTAAAGGTTCATAGAATCGTATCATCATAGAATCATAGAATTTAGGGGTTGGAATAGACCTTACAGATCATCTAGTCCCCCCAAACAGAAGTTTTCTTCCGTGTCACTAGTGTACATCTGAAATACTTAGGTGAATGACACCAAGTCAAGTAATATACAAGTTTCATTGTCGTACAGAATACATGTGTAAGGCTTTTATTGTAATAATGCTGCTATATTGTGAAATATTTGCATGCCATCTTCCATTCAGATCAGCTGCATAGGATGTCAAGTATGTTGTGCTTGCAATAATTTTAGGAATGTAATATTTTCAAGTTCAGGAAGTTAACAACTTGGGCTTTTTGCTTTGCACGTCGTAACCTTTTATGTTATCATTTGGTGAGATGAGGCAAAGACACAGAGATGCATAAATTGGAGACCTCAGATCTGTGATTATGTTGTTGCTGACCCTCATCACATCTCACATTACACCGTGTAGCACTGCTCACAGGAAAAAAATCGTCAGAGAGGAGGCGAAGTGTAACTTGTTCACTTGAGAATGGTTGTTTTGATAGGTATAAATCAGGATAGGTATGTTGAAGTCAGTGTTACATCACTGAGGATTTGGTCACAATAACTTCCTAATCTGCTTTGCAGATTCAAAATATGTATAGATCAAAGTTCTTTTTTATGTTGGGGTTTTTTTTTGCTGGAATGCCTTATGTAGCTTAAATAGTACAAAGTGGCACTAAAGGAGGAAACCCTCCTTTATGACTCCTGCAACCACCAGAGGAGGCATGGCGGGTCTTCCTCATCTCCAGGTGCCATCACAAGTCCTGAGTCAGAGCTCAACAAGTGACCGAGTACAGCCCACCAGCTGTTCTACCTTGCAGCAGGACACAGGCCAGCAGGGAGCTGGTCCAGGCTCCAGTGAGCACAAAAGGGCTATAAGGGTGGCATTGCCCACACACAGACACTTTCTGGAGCTTGATGTGTGCTTCTTGGACATGCCATCTGATACCATGGCAATCTGCTAACACAAAAAGTTGCTGTGGCAATTCATGAAGCAGGTTTCATGAAGCAGGTTTCGTACATCTGCTTTTTAAAACTAGCCAGGGAATCTGAAAGCTGATGGAGACACACAAGCAGCAGCAGAAACAGGCTCTTTAAGGCTTTATGTTGAGAGTCATGGCATCCTCACTAACTTTAAAGAGACTGAAGATTCACAATGCCAGTGTCTAATAACTGTATCTCACTCCATCACAGGTATTTCAAGGCCATTCTGTGTAAACAGTGTGCATTGCTTTGTGCCTTAATCTGTAAAACAACCAAATACCTTGCTTGCAGATATATGTTAAGGTTTAATGAATCTCCTGCTATAAAAGTGTTGCTCAAGACTAATGAACAAACAAATGTTTGCTTAAACCCCTTTGTGAAAGTCAAACAAGCTTTCAACAACTATTCATGTATTTATTGTCAGATGTGAGTCATCACTTAGGTGCCTGGCCCTGTGCTCTTAGCAGCTAATACAAGTAGTTTCACAGTATTTCTTCACTTATTCTTTCTCTTTCTGCCGCCACTTCCAGTACTGTCTCTATCAAGAACCCCTCTGCAGAGTCTTTTGTCAATGGCAGAACTAGCAGTGTTGTTTGGGCCATAGTGGCAGCTAGTCCCCTTGCTGTTTATGAGGTGACAATGGTATTTTGGGACCCACCTCAGCCCCATGGTCCATGCAGAAGCTATTTGCTTCAGTGCCACCCTAGGGCTTCTGCTGACCAAGTGAGTGTAAGCACAGCCATCTCCTCTTCTTCCTCTCCCTGGTTTTCCAGGGGAGATAGCTGGGAGTTGAGGCTCAATGTGGATCCTCTTCCAACTGTAGATGTGCCTGCAGTGGGGCTATCTTCCTTCCAGCAGCTTGTCACCACTTCTTTGCTAAAAGTTAGCACCTCCTTCCAAGCTGCCAGAGAAGTTGTTTGTGTGGCCACTCCCTAACCTGTCACAATCACAATGAATAGGTTCACCCTGAACAGTTCAAATACCAGGGCTTTGCTAACCAGCCCCATATATGGGGCAGTGGCCAGTGCGGCAGGTGTATCTGCAGCTGGAGAAGGATGGACATCTCCACCCGTAGACTCAATGACATCTGGAAAGTTGCCATAGGATTTGCTTTCTGAGTACATACTGTGAACTTGGTAGGTGAATTAATAACAGGGACTTATTTCTTGTGTTACTGAGTGGCATTAAAATTGTGTGTCAATGCTTGTTTTATTTTCATTCTGCTATTAAACAAGCTGAAGGCTTTAAGGATATTTTTTGTTCTGCTGTGTCAGAGGGGTCTACCCAGGATGGAAAAGAAAATCAATGTTTCAGGGTTGTGTAACTGTGGGGTTTTTTCTTGTGTTGCTTGTTTCATTATGAGGAAGGAATTAAAAATCCCTCCTAGACAGTACTTAAAATATCAAAGTCATTGTTTAATGCCTTTGAGTCACTGTACAACTAATTCAATTGCACAGTGTAGTGCAGTTTCACGGTATGTGAAACACAGATAGTAGAGAGGAATGATTGGAAAGTTGAATAAACACAGCATTAGTTTGCAAAGTCTGAAACTTTCTGATGACTTCTTTTGCAATGATCCAGCACAACAGCTTGTCAGCAGAAGTTAGAGTAGGGACTTGTAAATCCAGAGCCCCTACCTCCTCCACCTGAGATAACCCTAGCTGGGTTCATGCTGGCAGGAGGCGCTTGACCCTCCTCTGAAGCAGCCACTGGAGGTGGGTCAGGGCAGCACTGGATGTCAGCAGCTTTTGGTGAGGTAGACAAAGGTCAAAGCTCTGATGATGGCAGTGGCTTTGCAGGACCCTTCAGCAAAGAATGAGCCTCAGGTGGTCAGGGACCAAGGCAGCAGGCAGCTTTGCTACAAGGCACTCATGAGGGCCATGCACAGCCAACCTGGCCCTGTGTATGTTGAAACAGGTACTGTGTTGGGCATCCAGTAACCCACAGAGACCAGGGGTGCTTGGTGACAGGGCAGGGATTGCAGCTCTTGTGGCACAGTCAGTAAAGGGTCATTTCATGGTCAGCCTGCTACATCTGACTTCACACCCAACTGCACATCCAACCCTGAGGGGTCCTCACCTACAGGTGATCTTCCAAATACACCTGGGGTTAGTAGGGAAAAGTACAGCTCCATCAGCCTGATTTGTGTGAGTCCCATTGCCAGCACAAAGGAGATCATCCCAGATAATTACTGGCTTTATCTTCGTACCAGCTTTGTGAGGTATAGCAGCAATGTTATCCCTGTTTTACAAATGACAGTCTGAGGCACAAAGAGGCTTCAGCTTTGCCTCTCTCATCACTTTACAAGAGATAGTAGTGGTGTAGACTTGTCTGGGGTGGCTCTCATTTAGCTAGGTGTGGTAGTATTTTGCCCACAGACTCAAAGTTTCTTCTGATGCAGACAAACAACCAGATCTGGGGCCCTATCTGCTCTCTGAAAGCACCTGTTAGCCTCCCCATTAGCCTCCTCAAGACTACTGAAGCTAATACACTTAAATTAGACATTCCCTGCCCCAGCCTCCTTACCCACATGGAGCTCTCCCAGTGAAGGTGTCCACACCTGGGTCTGAGCTAGCTGTTCACATACATGGGAATCCCAGAGCCCCCAAACAAGCATTCTCCACCTTGTCTTTAAAGCCAAACTGAAGCTACATGGTTTGGGTATATTTGTGGCTGCTGAACTACTCTGTGGGAGTAAAACACACACTGATCATGAATTCCTGCTTTGGTTTCATTTATTCCCACACAAAACAAACACAAAGAAGTATCTTGAAGCTATCAGAGTCACCATTCAAATGCTGATGCTTAGTGTTTGCGACTGATTAGTATTGCCACTGAATCACAGATATTTCCTGTATTAAGTGGCCCTAAAAGTGAATGTCAACATTTTAATGACAACAGCATTATTGTAGGTAGTGGCAGTTTGGCAAAGAGAGAAGGTAGGAGTGGAATTAGTCTTTAATGAACATCCTGAATGGACACAGATAGGAGCAGAAAAGGAGCAAAAAAGGGAAAGGACAAAGAAGCACACACGTGCTCAGGAAAGTTTCTGACAAGCTAAAAGCCTCAGAAATGAATTTGAGTTTAAAAATACATTTGAAAAGTTATATACTCACTTTTGTACAGCACAACAATGGTGGAATGCTAATAACATTTAATTTCCCTTGACTTCTAACCTTCTTAACCTGCTGTGCTGCTAGAACAGCGCTGTAAATCAAAATATGCTGTATTGTATGGTGAACATGTGTATTGAGTCATTCCAGACTGCCTGGTGCTTTTTAAAAACAAAACTCACAATAGTGTTTGTGCTGTTTTTCATTTTTCATAGACCTTTCCCCTCAATCATGCTGCAACTGGTTAGGTTATGTATTAAAAATACAATATAAACAAGGGAGGGAAGATGTAGGGGTAGACATAATACCACAGAAGTACAGCACAGATGAATAGGCCAAAATATCCTTGACATTACTTTCCCCTTTGTTCTAAGTGTTCTTCCAATTTCAATAAAAACAAATTGGAATACTGCCTGGGGTCTACTAAATCATTAGTAAATTAAGAATCTGTTTTTAATAACATTTCACTTGTAAATAATGCATTAATTGACTAGCTTGAAAGTTAGCTTGAATGTTAGAAACTCTGGCACTAAATATGTAATGAAAGAAGTGTGCTGTATGGTAAATGTAACAAATTAAATATGACAGTTGATATTTGTGAAAATGGTGATATAATTAGAGGACACCTGCAGCTGTTTTCCAACCAAAACAACAGAAATTAAACATGTATAAAGTATGTGTGTCATATTTTCTGTTGGCATATTTCTTTTATTCTCCTTAGGGCTTTTTTGAGCGTGTCTTTTTATTTTTTCCTTACCTTTTGTCTGGTCATATGGCTAAGAAGTGTCTCTTTATGCAGTGATACCATTTATTAGATCTATAAGTGATCATTTTTCAGTGTAAAGACAAAGAACATGAATCTTATTTACCAAGAAAAGCTGGAAGTTACTAAAGCACGTGACACATGCCAGAGCACATTTTAACCCTGGGTGCTTGGAAATAGTCAAGAATTACACCAGAACTGTTCCTGTGTGATTCTCATGCACAGGTAGCTCACTTACATATTTCTCCACCCTGATGTTGATAGTTTTAGCAAGGATTTCTGTAAACTAAGAGGTAATGTGATGTGATGTATAACCATTGCTTCTTGGCATGTGTGCAGTTGAAAGAGAATATGATGCTGCCTTAGCCATCTCATGAGGGTTTTGAACACTAGGTTTCTAATGATAAAGGAAAAATGTGAAGTTGTTGAACAACATAGAGTCCTGTGTCCTGCTGCTGCTGGGAAAGTTTGAAGCAGATTGGCCAAAGATGGCAAAAATTATACATTTTTGATCTGGAGTCAAAGATTCTGGTTATTCCACTTCTTGGACTCATTTCCACCTGTCCTTGCACCTTTCCAGTTGGTGTTCAAGACAGCATCCTGCCAATGAGATAGGATTTGAACTTGCAGAAGCAGGAGTCTCTAGACTGACTCTCTTCAGAGTTACAGCAGTAACAAGGCAGTGGAATCACTTGGGTATAAGCAAAGAGCCTATATGGAGCATCAGATTTTACTCCCACTTAAAGCCATGTGACCATTCTGCCTGGCGTCAGACTTAATGGGCACAGAAACTAGGCTATTGGGCTGGGTGGGAAGAGCACTGAAGCCAGTACCACCCCTCTTCCCATGTACTCCACCTAAGGAAGGATTTCAGGTTCTCCCAGAGTCACTTTTGCTGGGCTTTTACATAGAACAGTTTTTCCCCAGTGAAAGAAAGAACAGTACCAATGCAATCAGTCCTCACCACAAGACTCAGCTATCACTGGGCTGCTCAGTGGGGAATTTTCTCTATGGCTGAGGTACATAGGGCAAACTTATGTGGGGAAAGTCCCATTGCACCACACAGCCAGCTGTGAATACTGTAAATCTTCAGCATGCCCTTTGTCAGCTGTCAGAAACACAGACATTCCTAAACAAAGGAGAGCAGGAGACCAAAATTCACTTTAAAATAAACAATGTAGACTTTGATTTGGAATGTGCTAACAGGATAGATATGAGACATTTAAATAAACATACCAGCCAGTTGTGTCAACTTTGCTTTGGGGGTAACAATACCTTTGTTACTGGGGTTTGTATCTGTCTTGATTAGGGCCATGTCAAGCAGCCGTGGAGATTGACTCCGATGACAAGTAGGATGTACTGTACATGACACTGGAAGCACAGGATCATGGAGACAAATTGTGTGATGGCTGAGAAACCACAGCTCTTTCAGATAGGGCAGAATTCTTCCCTGTGGATGCAAATATATACATTTTATTTGTCTTGAAGTTACAGACTCAGGTATGGCTGCTCTTGCAGGTTTCTATGTAATAGCTCCCGTTCTCCACCACCTCCCCCCAGCCCAAGCAGGGTGCTGTTTATACCTTGCAAGTTCTGGGTAGCATGCTCTGCATGCTCCGTTTATTCCTGTAGTGGTGTATATGACAATTATGGAAGAGAAGTCATTTGCCACCTCCAAGGACAAGGCAGTAATAAAGTTCCGCAGAAAGTACACCCTGCTTTTCCTGTTATAAATCACACGAGCGCACAGCTGGGCTAGTCCCACCTATTTACACAGCTCTTGAGGTGTGTTCCCCCTTAAGTTTATTTTACAGGTACTATTTCCTGCTCGTCATGTAGATCTCAACTGACTTGATGGTCATTAGTGATGGAGCATGGGAGGCAGGTGATATAGGAGAGGTGCAGCTGACAGGGGCATGTTCCAAACCTCTGCAGGCTGCTGTGTCAGCAGCCACTCTGTGTGACTCTTCTCTTAAGGTGCAAGAAGATCTTCGCTGGGTTAAGGCTGAGGGGAGTTCTTATTTCCTTAAAACAACAATTTTCTTGGCCTGCTCCTACTCTCACTGGACATTTTAATTGGTCACCAGTAGTTTCTGTGAGGCAAATGTATCAAGAGCTACATTTCCCAGGTAAAAGGCATGAAGTAAAAACAAAAAAATTCTAATATTTCCCAGGAGGAGTTGCTCGTTATCTTTCACTTGGCCAAGATCTTTCCCAGGTGTCACTCACAGATATCAAAGATGATAATACACCTTTATTTAGGATCCTTTGTAGGGTGTTTCACAGGTGCTGAGCCTCTGAGTGGATGGAGGATGCATTACAATTTTTATTTCAGTATATCCAAACACTGTAGATAATTAATTTCCCTAAAAAACTGTCTTTGATTAAGTAGCACCAGCAACAGAGGTGATGACTCCCCAGACTAATTCCTTTTTATGGTCTAAGGGGAACATGCTGGGGAAAGTGGCCTTCAGCTTGTTGCCTGTAGGTTTGCAGCAGCAAATCAGAGAGCCAAAGGTACAAGGAGTTTGACTATCACTCTATATGTTTTCTAGGGACAAGTTTGTTGTTTTAAATTAAGCCTGCTAAAAATGTGGCCAAGATTCTCCCTGTCCAAAAAGTATGCCCCTTCTTATGACTATGTAATATTACACTGGTTTGAAGGTTTTCTTACCTATAGAGTGCTACAGATCAAAATACAAACCTATTCATTACAAAACTTAAAAAAAAAAAAAAAAAAGAAAAGAAAGAAATAAATTAATATAGCCGAACATAAGGAAGATGTGCTGGCTTAGTTAAATAAGGCACAACTGGTATTATTTAATTAAAATCTAGAGTGCAGCTGTTAGGGGAAAATCTAGCCAGTTTCAGATCGAAAAATATGCCCTAATAATGTCTTTCAACAACGTTTTGACACTAAACTAGGGAATAAGGTAGGGGTGACTGTTTTGTATGTGCATGTCTCTATATGTACGCACATACATCTGTGCCTCAGAGAGTGAGAGGAAAAAGGCAAATGTGTTCAAATACATATTCTGCATTGAGAGAAACTATAAATAAAACTAGACCTATGTGAGCCAGCAGCCAGGAGGCTCCAAGGGTGCACAGTGTGTGCTTAGAGGGTGAGGACAAGGGGAGGTGATACTGTGAGCTGCTTTGCCTGAGCACATGAGCCTGGGTTTTCTGTCTTTTACTACCCAGATACACAGTGGACATGTCACCAAAAAAAATGTATCTTTGTTTGCTGTGTGAGGAATCATTTCAACAACGCAATTTTTCAGTTTCCTCCAAGATTGATAAAGATGCATTTATTTTCTATGAAGAATAATTATTAGTTAATTGCATTGCTGCTGTATCTAAACTTACTGGGCTAACGTCTTGTTTTACTACCTAAAGCAGAGTATTTCAGCTTTCCAGAGAAATAATTGTATATATTAGACAGGCAGAAAAAATAGCAACTTTTGGAAGATGCTTTTGAGGAATGAGGCAGTTGTGTAAACCAAGGAAAGAAAAACACAGCGCTGGGGGAAGTTTTGGTGCCATTATTATTATTTATTATAGTAGCTATAGTAGCATGACATTCTTCAGAGTGTAAAAAAGGCAAGTGGTCAGACCCATGGTATATTCTCCTACACACACCTGTAGCCATACCCTGCTACACTTAGTATCTGAAGAAGGGCTGGGAAAACTGAGTTATGATACTTTTCTCCTCTTCCCATGCTAGGATTGGCAATCCAGGTTTCTGAAGTTATGTCTTGTCCTGTCCTTGATATATTGCCTTTGCAGGGGCAAGAGATTTTTAAGCAAGACCTCACAATCCAAGAAGTCTTCAGGGCAACAGTCTTGTTTTTTACCTCTGCTCTACTCATGAGCAGTGCAAAGCTGCCAGAGAGAGGGCTGAGGATCAGGCCTCATGGTAGCTGTCACAGGGAGTTTGCAGCATGCCATAGATGGATATAGAAAAGGAGAAAATGGAGCAAAAGGAGAAGCAGGGAGAGGAGGTTAAGGTCTAACATAATTAAAGACCATTTTATTCATTACAGCTTCAGTTAGAACAGGACCACCTATTTGTAATGAAAAAGGGGTTTGATCATATTTTGATAACAACAGTCTTTCATTTCTGTTCATGAAATAATTGATACTGTGGAATTTTACCCTCTGTGTAACATTTATCCAGATCAGATACAGGTTTCCTGAGACTTTATTCTCTCTCTGTTATTTTATGGTCTCTCTGTAGCATTTGCTTGGTCATTAGGAGCAAATAGTTCACCTTTTCCTAGTTCATCTTTTGTCTACAAGTGAAATTCATATCATGTTGGAATAGGTTTAATTTGTCAAGAGATAATGGTGGGTCCTCTGCTTTCCCTGCATCTGCAGTTCCCATGTAGGAGCTTCGAGTCGCAATCCCTGTGTGGAAATTACAGACTTTTTCCTCCCCAAGTTGCTGTGAAAGAGTATGCAGGATCACTAAGCTAGCCAGCATGCCAGAAGCAGAAAGCAAGGTAAAATGGACTTTCAGGGGGAATTTGCAGTGGAGGGACAGGGAATATTTGAAGCAGAGAAATGTGGCTCTTACTCCAGTGATACAGAGTCAAGTCTGAAAGCTACAAAGATGAGAGTGGGGGGGGAAAATCAAGCCACAAAGTCTGGGTTTTTTTCAGTGGCTGTAGTCCATACAAAACATCAGTTTTGTAGAGGGAAGTAAACACCAGAGGAGAGAGGTGGAAGTGGAGAATGAGACAGGTGAGGTAGGAGGGCCAGGTCAGTGCTAAATGGGACCAGGGCACAGGAGCATGCAGGAGGAGGGAGGTAGCCTAACAACTGCCATGTGGGCGTAGCAGAGCACAGGTAAAGGAAAACTTCCCACCAAACTGTTCCCCAGTCATGTTGGGTTTCCTGTTCTCATCTGTAAGACCTGAAAAAGAAGCAGTACAGCTCCTGTTCTATCCTGCCTGACTGTGTGCCCTCAGGGATGTCAAACCACAAGGGATCCACATGTTGTTCAAAGCCATTGCACTGAGCAGTGCAGGCTGCCACCAGGAGCTCCTCAGGCTCTGGGTAACATCCCCACCATGCCTCCTGCTCCTCCTAGGCACAGTGGACTGCGCTGAACAGCCTGCATGCTGAACGTGTTTGCTCTGGGCAATTTAAATTAGACCCTTATATGTTATTTAAGGCATGTTTGTATTTTATCCACTGCCTGAATCTCTCTGAAATATTCACACAGCTCTTCATTCTTTGGGGAGCAAGACATGGGTTTTCCCCAGTGGCACAGTGATAGCTCCTGCTCCTCCAGCCTCCTGCTGTCCACTGTCACTGCTGCTCACAGTCACTGAGTGGCCCGAGGAATAGCTGGCACTCAAGGACCCCCCTCCAGTGCCCATAACTCTGAAACTACATGACATCTTAACCTTTATGAAATTTCTTCAAGACAGCATTTAAAAACACCCAAATCTTTCTTGACCTTTACATTTTAGTAGAGGAGTTTTGTTTTGTTATTTTTTTAAATTGATGTTCCTATATTTTTTTTCTTTAGCTGTGGCATTTTTAAGCTAGTTCAAGAGGAACTTTGCTTTGCCCTTCCCATCCTTGTTGAGCCCAATCATTAATCATAAAGGGAAAGCACTCCAGACTGAAACCTAACTTTATAATGTTTTTATGTTTGTGACATTTTATCTCTCTCAGCCAGTGGGAAGTTCTTATCCTTTTAAATTGTAATGTGTTAGGTTTCAATTTGGCTCTAGATGCTGACTTCCTTTGTAGCCTCCCATCCCCATTCTCACCCCTGTTTCACCAGGCTTTGGCTTGGTGATTGTGTATCAGGTGTACAGGTCATTCAGGGACTCTCCCAAGGGGTTCGATGGTCGCTGCCCTGGATTGTCAGGAGGTTGACCTCTTTTCATATGTGGGGAATCAACGTATCTTAAACAGAAAAGCCAATGGTGCAATTTGACAGTAACACACTGCCTAAACCTAGAATAAATCTGTTGAGTACTACAGAAAAGCTGACAGTGTAAAGCTAACACAAGAGAGGAATCAGTCCTGGCATCTTTACACAAAACTGTGAATATTTGCAAAGCATAACTGGAAACTCGAAAGGAAGCATTCTAGTTTCTTTCTGTGGCACTTACTCTTTTTAATGTGAGTAGAAGCTGTGTATCCTGCAGTATGCAGCATTACAGAGGGAAAACTTTCCACATTCATATCTAGTCTTTGCCTACGATAATCTCATCAAATCTTTCATGATATCAGGCAATTATAACATTCAAGGCTCAGAGTCTAAATACTCTCTAGTGGTGGTATTGGATTTGTTTATATAATATGGTTCTGTTGCAAGTGGAGAACACTGACATAGCTTTAGAGGCTCAAAGGTGAGTTCTGCTAAGGCTGTGTAAGTCCCTGCTCTTTAGCCCAAAAAACTGAAGGTCAGTTCAAAGCTGCTTGTTGAGGGAAACTAATCCTGCAAACAGTACATTCACTGGCCATTATTTCCAAATCCAAACTATCTTATAGTCATGAAATGGAAAGTTTATGGGGAAAACAAATGCTGCATTTATTACTGTGATGCAACATTCATAAAATATATTTCATTGGGGGGGAGTTTACACAGGGGGTAATGAGATTTTTCCTTTATACATTATTTATAACTGCTTAATCCAGGTGCTGTAGGTTATTTTTTTATCCCTCAGTTTCACGGTTACAAAACACTTCAGTATTTCTAATTTATTTCTGCTTACAATACAGATGTTCTCAATTGTGTCTCTAACTACATTTCAACTGTTATGATCGCTTTTATTTGTTTGTGTCACTGTACACTTAGAGGTTGAATGTGCAGTACACAATAGTCAGGTTCCAAGCAGCCTGTAAAAAGCCTCTGGTGATTTAGTTACCAACAAATTAAACTATGCCTAACAGTAATATCTTTATCATTAGTGGTTTTAATCTTCAAATGATTTCCCTGCAGTTTATATTGCTCTGTGCATGGGCTCTTATATCTTCACATAAAGGTTTCATCCTTTTAAACAGCATTTTTCAAGATGACCATTTGGAAACAACATTTGGAGGAACATTTGGGTTGCATCCTCTAACTAAATTTCCAAGCTGTTGGTAACGGACTAAAGAAAATGTGGTCTGCACTGAATACTAAAGAGCTGCAAATGTAAGAGCCTTGAAGGTTATGTGTAAATATTGACATTTTTATTTTATTTAGCATACAAAAATGAACTTGCAATGTTGCTTATCTGATCATGCAGCAGTGACTGCATCTGCATCATCTGAGATGTGTTCCTCACACTTCTGACTTTCATAGGTGTTCCATAGTTTTCCCACTCAGAATGTTATTGATGTCCCTGATTAGGCAACATGTATCTGAGGACTGAGTGTCCATATAGGAACATGTCAACCAAGAAGCAACAAATGGAAGCAGAGAAAAAAAAATCCTTTCATCTTCAAAGGCCATGTTATATGTGCAGATATGGGTCCCAATAAAACCATTAAGGTCCTTTCCTGAGACGTGTAATGGGACTTTAGGCCATTCAGCATCCAGCAAAGCAAGGTCTTTGGTTCATCCTAGAGGAAGCACAGAAAAATAACTGTAACATTACATATACCCCAGCTGTTCTTCGCACTTAGCCATACTGCCCTTTCCCCTCGAGTGTGAGTCTGTTGTCATTTCTTTTTAACCAGAGGTTTCTGTGGAAACCTCAGGGTCTGCATATTTACATGCTTTTTTCTTAAAACACTGGAAAAGACTCTGATGTTCAGATAACAAAGCTTGCAGTTCTTCAGGACTGTTGTTTATACTAAATGCATTTATATGTTAAGTACTAAGATGGTCACTGCATAGTTTGTAATTCCAAGGCATGAAACATGAGGGCCCCACAGCATTCCCCTTAAAATCTAATCAGAAAGCCATGAGATCTTGGCTCTTCACACTACAGATCTGGGCAATGTTTTCATGAATGGCACTACAGTCACCGAAAAGCCACAGTAATGATTTGAGAACACATTAGTTCCCTCCCTGGGCAGCCTATCCTGAACACCAACACTGACAGGATTTTTTCTCAAGTATCTGCTTGCCCTTTTTTATACTCCTAGCTCCTGCATAAAACCCTGGCATGCTGTTTGCATCAGGTGGCTGCCTCTTGTGCTCTTCTGGAGGTGTCTCAAAGATTATTATTTTTATTTATTTCCACATGTGAGAGAAGGATTTAATAAATTGCAGAATCATAAATTCCATTAAGGGAAAGGGAGGAAGAACAGTAACTTCTTTGTGCTGCATGGAGACTGTGTAATTTACATAAATATTGCCTGTTTCTTTAGCAGATAGAGTAATTAAGAAGTGACCAGTGTGGCTCGTTTGGTCATCCTCCTTATTCTTGTACAACTTACTTTAACATAGTGTTCCTTTTACTTATTTGTCAAAAAGCTTCTGACTGTCCCAGTCCCATTTTTACTGGACACAGTGGTGAGCCTTCCCCAGAGGTGCAATGCTCTGCCTACAGAGCTACTTTGCCGTAGTCAGAGAATATGTCCCTAATTCACTTTTCTTGAAGAAAGCCAGGCATCAGTGTGCTGAGGCCAGTGTGCATTTGGCAGCCCATGCAAAGCATGGAGAACACATGTAATTTGTCGTTTTTAATTTATTCTCCTCTGCCCTGCAATAGAGTAAGCAGCCTCATCCTGTGTCAGTCAAAGCTTCTGAGAAGGCTTCCTTTGTGCTTCCAGAGTAGTCCCATAGTGGCAGTGTAGCACTGTGGAAATAAAAGACAAAAGACATATGCAAATGATGAACCCTGCGTCTGGAAGGGATGAACCTGTTTCCCTCACCAGCACAACATGACTAAGGGCAATCCTGTAGTGGCTGGTGTATACATGTGTCTGTAGCCAGTTTATGGCTTCTAGCTGGGCTGTGGAAAGGCTGCATTGCAGAACTGACAGGGCCACGTCCTATGCCAGCCAGACAAGGGGCAGTAGTAGATTATTAACTTTGATGGTCATCTTGTCCAGTGGACTGAGAGGATTAATTCTTCCTACTACTTCATTTGGGAGGAGTAGAGGGAAATTGGACAGTGGAAAATTCTGCAAGGACTAAGTGAAGGTTTTAAAAGGAGCAATAAAGACTCGAGCTTTTGGAAGAATCAGCAGCTTTGGACACAAGAGTGGATCAGGGCAGAATGCTTTATAGCAGAAAGGTTCCACTTAATGCTGGGATTACCTAAGGTCAAAGAAAGCTGATGTCGTGGAAGGGAGGATCTACAATTAAGAGGAGAGCTCTGACTTGTGGGCAAAAAGGATGGACATCTTAGTGGAATGTGATGTCACCCAAAACATCAAATATTGCTGTGAATTTGGAAAACGAGTGTAGAATTTATTGTATTTGCATTGACCTGTGTGTCTCTGTGCTATCTAAGTGTAATTTGGTTGAGGGGGGCTGAGTGCAGCCAAGCTGCACACTATCATATTGCAGAAGTGATAACAAGCAAAGACCCTCCCCCCAGTAAACATGCTGGAAGGGCCTGGAGCAGAAACGGTGCTGCTGCCTACCTATATTTAATAGAAGCTTAAAAAGTCCCTTGATTTACTGTGACCTCCTTTTGGGGCTTGCATTTCAAGGAACACAGTCCAGCTGGAGAAGAGAACAAAAAGAATAATCAGAAGTCTAAAAAAAATTGTTCTGTGAGGAAAGACTGAATAATTTGGGATTGTCTAACCTAAACAAGAGTCTTAAAGAAGATAATGCTGCTTTTCAACTACATGAGAAACACTGTTCCAAAGAAAAGGAGAATAATCCTTTCATATGTTCCTGGGGAAGGTCAGTACCAATAGACTTCAATTACAGTCAGAAAGATGTCAGTTAATCATTAATAAATACTTGGTATTCCCTTAGGAATCTGGTAGCATACTGCAGTAGATTGGGAAGGCAAAGGGGCATCTTTATGAATAGGCTAGACATTATCTGAAAGTAATGACAAGGACATAGCATGGCCTGCATTGACCTTGTGTGCCTGGCCAACAGAGTCTGGTCAACTGAAACCCAGTGAGCACCTAGTGAGTAAAGTCTAGCAAGAAACAAATTGATTTGGGTCTCTCTTGCAGCTGGGATGTCAGGATGAGGTAGGAGGTGGTAAATCCCTTGTGCATTTTGACAATGGGAATCTCTCTCAACTTTGAAGGCAGATTTTTGTCAACTCAAAACACTTTTCCCTTGCCAAACCCATACACTACCTTCATCTTATCTACAGAAAGCCTCGGCCAACTGGCTTTCATCCATGTCTTATCTCTGCCAGACACAAGGAAGCTGTAACATATGGCTTCAATGAAAAGGAGACTTAGAGCTTGGTGTCATCAGGATATTGATGACATTGTAGCCTATGCCATTTCGCAGTATCCTCTAGTGGTTTCATATGGGTTTTGAATCAGAGGGGTAACAGCGGTAAACCCTTTGGTACTTTTAGCTGAGAGTTCTGGGAGAGAAAATACATTTATCCATGCTTCTGGGATCTTCTTGATAGAAATTGTCAGAACACTTTGAAGACTTTCTTCTCTCCCATCAGCCATTTTGCCATGGCAGCAATGTGTAACAGCAACAGGAAGCAGACACCATATCTGGGCTTGGGTCTGACTCAGATGCAGTCGCAAAGCACTGTTAAGTTAAAATAACGTATTACAGTATGTATGTATATGTATGTGGGTCTGTATGAAACCATGTAACCATATCATGGCAGAAATTTCCCACCTTTCCTCTAAAATTGCTAATATCACCAACTGACTACTAACTGGAAGAATAAATTTATGTAGTTTAGGAATTTTAGTCCCAAGAGCTATAGGGTGAGAACGTTTAGCACAGCTGATCATCTGCAGAGGTCTCTCATTGAGACATGGGGAGACAAACAGCTAATCAACCAGTAAAAGTAACAGGTGAAGTGATGTGGCGCTTGTGTGGAAAAGGGAAGGTAGAACCTACTGATAAAGTGGAGAATGGGGGAAGAAAACATAAAATGTCACTTCAGTATTAACAATTACTCTGTAGGCAGATGTGTCTTTCCCCCCAGGCTTATGTCCATCTGGAGTTCCAACCAGCACTGTGCCAAACAAGATTTAGCTTAAATGCCCAGCCATTTTGTTTGGAGGGTACCATTGATATACATCTTTGTTTGATAATTTCATTGATAATCATAAACTGTGATTTGCTAATAGAGATTTAAATGGTATCCAGTCTTGAAAAGTCTTCCCTTCTTATTTAAAAACATACCATTATATTGTTCATGCTTCACATTCTTTCTTTTCTGTCATCCATGATGACAAAACCACACTGAAATGACTATATATGCCTGTCACATGCCTCAGCTATACTAATAGAAATAAAAGCAATACTTCAGAATCTGATTAGCTCACCTTCTTCAGCCATTTCAACATAACCACAGGGAGGGTGTCCTGGAGGCCCCAGATGCGCCACTGGAAGACTTTTCAAAATAAAGCCCTATTAGTAAGGTCATCTGACCTTTCTCCCTTCCCTGCTGTGATATTTGATGGACAAAACATAAGCCATTCCAGTGAAATGTTCAGGCCTGAAAAATAATGCATTTTGCACCAAAACCATGGAGGCTGCCGGTGCCTAAGCAGAGAAGGAGATGGATGAGTGAGGTATTGAAGCTGGCCCACCACTACCATCCCACCAGCGTTACAGAGGGAGAGGTGTTCTGTGTGCAGGAATTGATGTAGGGTGGATGTGAAGCAAAGGAGTGAAATCCATCTTGTTTTCTCATAACAGATGCCAGCTGAGCAGGAGTGATGCTGTGCAGTAGATTGCAATGAAAACATGCAGCTTGTGATAAGCTGACAGGAGCTGGACTGAGCATAAATAGCTTAGAAACATCAGTGGGTAAAGGCAAAGTTTTTGCTTTTGTGTTTTAAAAAGGCATATTTGCTTTTCAGAATATAACACGTTGTGTTAATGCCAGCAACTATATTTATAACACCTTACACTTCCCATGTGTTGATTTTTTGTCCTTACATATGCATGTTCTCATGTTTTTGAGCTATGGAGCCATTAGAATTATTGTTAGAACTTAGTTACTGAGGAGATTAGACTTTCTCAGCATGACTAACTGTTTTCTCAAGACGTCCTGGCTGCAGTGGTGTGACTGTGCTGACATTTGCACAGACAGGCAGATGGTGCCTGGGACATGTCTGGTTGCAGTGCAGACCTGAAGATCCTAGTTAAGGAAGCCGAGCCACTGTGTTTCGGCCTGGTTTATAAGAAAACTGCTTCTCAGCAAATGTAGCCTGTGTTATCCTTTCTGATAGATGTCATGGAAAAAATGGTGAGCCATAGGAAAACAAGCCCACAGCTAAAACATATGTTTTGGCCAAAGTCCATCATGATTTATATCAGATATCTCTGTGTATTTGTTCCATACCAACTAAAACCACTTAAACTTGGGTAATACTGAAGAAAGCAAACATCCACAAGTTTGATTGACTATGAGAGGTTATAAGATATATCACAGTTGATAACTTGTGCTTGAAAACCATGCAGGATGAGAACAAAAGCTGAACTGGTGTAACTGGGAAAGAATCTTCTAGAGATGGAATCTGAATTTTGATTTCTCGCTATGTGGAACAGTTCCCTCACTCTCAAGAGAGATATTTTGTATTGAGGGAGCCAGTGGTTGTTGTTGGGTTCACAGAGAAACACAGTCTTTCAGATAAAGGCAGAGTAGGCAGGACATGCTTTGAAGTACTTGGGACTACAAACTGATTCAGTGAAATCCAGTTGTTGCCTAATTCCAATTCTGAGAATGAATCACATAATTTTCTGTGGATAACTGGCTAATGTCCACCAACTGCTGAGAACTTTCTGTCCCACTTTGTGATTAATAACTAAGGTATTTGAGTGGTTTTGAGCTGGGGGAGTTGTCATGGTCTGGCCTGCTGCATCTAAGTGCCAAGTCTCTTGCCATATTCTTTGCAGCTCCGCTCCAGACTTCCTGCTGTGGACTTCTGTGTTTAACTTCCATTATTTCACTTGAACCTATTTGGGAAATACTCATCGTTGTAATACTGTTTTAGAAGTGGCTTTTTGTGGATACAGCTAATGGAATTTATGCAGTAAAATGCTACTACAGAAGTCCTCTGATAAGCCATATGGACTAGAAAATTACTGATTTAGGATATGTGGGTAAGATGGCAAATTTTACCATGTGTTTGAAACTGGTTTATGCATATACCACACTTTTATCTTCAGTCCAGAGCATTACAGAAGACTTCAGTAAATACAGCTCTCTGTTTTAAGCACCAACACCATGATGGGTTTTTACATTCTTGCTCTGTTCTACACTCATTTAGTCCTGGAAAAGCTCCATGGATTTCAAGAGTCAAGGCACTGCAATTACATAGAATTAGAATTCCTTTTCTTTAGCAAAAATATTAGGTAAGGTAGCAAAACCAATGGACCAAGGCCAGCTGTGGCATAAATGGTGATTTTGCTTCTTGGGCCAAATTTTTTAGTGGTGCCAATGAACCTGCTGTCTTCTAACAAACCCTTTTTTTATCTCTTTTTCGTCAATAGCTTAGACAAAAGGGTTGGACTGGCAGCAATAAAAATAACTATTAGATATCTTATATGCAGCACAATTATTTTACTTTGTCTTTTCTTGATAACTGCTTTTCCTGCTTTATGCCCATTTCTGCACCTACTGGTGTGGGAGCTGAACATGGCTGAAGACTGACTGTACTTATGTCAAGATCCATATATAAAAGGGTATTTGAATCAATCACCACTTTGCCTATAGATTTCAGAAGTTTAGATCTCCAGCTAGGGCAGATGTAACTTCTTCAAAGTATAGAAGTAGCTGAAGCAGGTGGGTCCAATGAGTTGGGTGTAGCAGCTGGGAGCAGAGCACTGAGACAAACACGTATGTGCTGATTCTTGCAATTAGGCCAGAAAAGCTCTCTCAGTGTTGTCCTGTGCTGTAGAGACATATTTTGTAATCAAGGATTGAATGTCTAAGGCTTCCAACACCCACTTCTGTAATGAAACACCTGACAGGTGGGATTGCTGTGCCTGCAACCAGGCTTTCTTGTTCTGTGACTTTCAGGGATCATGCAGATCTGTTTGATGCCTGGGGAGCAAATTCTCGGCTGCTGCAGCTCCACTATTGCAGAGGTTGGTGTTGTTCAGGACCATGGAGGAGTCCCAGCTCATTCCTGTTCTGGAATCAATGACTAGGAACTGCCCTAAGCCTCACGGTGTCACATGTCACTGCACTGGTGTGTGCCAAGAAGTAAAGTAAGCAACACAGAGGGCATCTGGAAAGAGGGGAGACAGGCAAAACTCAATTTGGCAGATGCTGCAGCTCTGCAGGTTTTCAGCAGTTTATTTTGGATGCATTTTTTTGCTAAATAACCATGCTTTAGCTGCAGTGGAGTATCTTCAGCCTCAGTAATATCTGGTTATTATTACCACAAACCAAAGTGGACAGCAGTTATAGGAGCATGGCAGTGCCCCTAGCTAAGATTCACCATTCATTAACCATTCAGACACTGTGATTTTAGAAGGGCTGGGCTTTTAAGCCATTCTGTCACTTGCTGGTAATGAGGAATCACCCAAATCTTAAATCTCTCTATGTCCAAGCTGAATTTGTACACTATAAATATGTTACATGGACTCCATGGACTGCTCTTCTAAATAAGTTCCACAGTGTTTACAAATAAAGTTCTTTTTTCTTCTTCATCCATGGTGTCCTCTAAGGGTGGTAGATGTTTCTACACTAGCGTTTTGATCCATTCCTATTAAAACCATTTTAAGTTCCAGGAAGACTTTTGATCATTTTTGTCTTTCAAAACTATTATAAATACTCACAAACTCAGGGTCATGCTGTCTGAAACCACATACCTTTAAATCCAAAGACTTGAGATGGGATTTCTGGGAAGGAGGGGTTAAGTTTACAGCAGGGTTTCCCAAAAGGAGATATGAAGGTGCTGGGAGGGAGAAGTGAAAAAACAAATGATTAATTCTGCTTCCAACACAAGTACAGTTTTGTACATTGGAAGGAAGAGGATGAATAAAGGAGTTTGCTGGAGAGAGAGGCACAGGGCAGAGCCATTTGCAAAGTGCTGGTTTCTGGAACTTTAAAAGGTAAATGGACTTACTTGTAGGCTGTAGACTAAGGTGCATTGTTTGGCATGCACTGGCTCCTAGTTATACCTGACTTCACAATGTTTACAGCATTTTCCTTAAGGCTATCTGTTTAGAGGGGAGAGGGAAAGGAATGAAGACATCTCCATTCTGGTAGCACTACCTCAGAAATCCCTATGCCCTGTGTGAAAATGCTGTGCCCTTCTTGCTTACCAAGAGACTTAAATTAATATAAGGGCACTCAACGTTCTAATGTTAAATGCCAAGGGAGCAATACCTGAAAGGTCTAAGACTGAAGCATCAGCCTACACAGTTTCCTATTTACTATAGATGGTATATTTAGTAACTAATCATCCAACCTAATAATCTAAAATAGTATTTGACAAAAAGGTCAAGTGTTTAATATTAGGGCTAGGAGAGTCATAAAAATCTATAAGGGGAATGCTCCGTGGAACAGCCAGCCAGCTGCAGCTCCCGGGTCTGTCACTGTATCTCTCAGTTCCTCCTTTCATTCTATAAAAACATCACAGTCTCTTAAGCTCAAACGATTCCATACGTTTCCTGCTTCTGGAGGAGGTAACTCTACAGAAAGCTCAGTTCCCAGTTGCCAGACCAAACAACTCAGTTGCTGGAAGTTTTCTCTCTTTAAATCTTTGAGAGCTTTTCAAAAAGTGTCATAGTTTATGGAGTAAACAAAGGTTCCCTGGACAATGTTGAGGACTATGTATTTTATGGAAATCTCATTAGAATGCAACGGAAGATACTTTTAAAATTAAATAATTGCTGTATAAAACTTAGCAGACTTTATGTTCCAGGATTGTTAGCCAAATGGACCTCAGCCAGAGGGGCGAGAGGGAGTGAACCAAACTGAGAGCTGGTGTAAATGGGCCCAACTTTGACACTCTTTTTGAACCTTACTAGCACGTGTAGGGGCTAAAGGTAGCCACAGTGTGCTGCTGGTCTGTAGAGTGACCTGGGCAGATTCAGCCACGTTTCAGAACATCATTTCCCCATAAAACATAAAAAAACCCCACAAAACCAGCAACTGAGACTAAATGTTGTGCTCAGATCCAGACTGCAGGACACACGTATCTGATTTTATTGTTAATACTGTCCTCCCCTAGCTCCTGTTTCTCCAATACTTTTCCCACACTCTGTTCTTCATTACTCCCTTCATGACTGTTGGAAGTTTATTTTTTCTATCATCATCTTATTTGCCTGCAGGGACCTCAGCTATTTGACTTCTGCCCATGGGATCCCACTTCAGTTGTAGCTGTTTGAATTAACATGCCTCATTGCTGCATCTTCTGGCTGAGAAAACTGCAAGAAGTGCTGTCATGGCCAGCAGAACAAACAGGTGATCCACCCTGAAACTCATTTCTGTGGCATTTTTTGTAAACCCACATGGTTAATAGCAGCTGTTTGGGTTTTGTTGCTGTTGGGGTTTTTGTGTTGGCTTTTTTTTTATCATCAACTATATACTACAGGAAAGGGGGATATTTGGAAGAAATAAATGGGACACACCTTTTAATTCTCATGAAAGCATTATCATGGGGAGCCTTCTTACAACAACAGAGTGAGAACAAGTTAAATATTTTGTATCAAAGGGATTATCCCTACCCAGCAGGGAACAGCTGGCATAAAACGTTGATCCACCTCCCATTGCAAACATGAGCCAAACTCCTGTTGATTTCATTGGTGCAGGATCAAGCCCTTATTAAGTCCATGACCAGCTTTGCACAACTTCTGTCCCTGTCTGGTTCCCTTAGACATAGGCCTGACCCTCTCTGACCTTGGAGAACCCAAGCTGAGTGGGGCTGTAATGAAACTGAAAGCAATGTAAGATGTAAATGAGTAAAATAGTATAATGGCTTTTCCCAGATATATTCAGTTGTGGAGTACATCTTAAGTAGCCCTGCTAACTTCAGTCTAGCCTATCTGTCTGGATAGCCAAATGACAAGCAGCAAGATGTATCCAGGATTTAGACTCACTAAAATGAGCCAGTTCCCTTTTTTTCCTGGATTAGCATGGTTCCTCTCTAGCTTGTGCTTCATTCCTGTGTTCAGCCACTTGAAAAGGAGCATTTCAAGGTTTGTGTACAGTTATATTCAGTATATTTTACTGAGATGTGTTGAAAGACATCATTCCCAGATCTAAGGGAAGCCACAGAATTCTTATTCCTTTCCAAAGCATTTGCATCAAGGCATGTATGTATGTAGAACTGTTTAGAGAACATACATTAATTACAAAAAAAGAAATAGACATTTGTTAGGATCCTAATCTCTGACATCCATAGGCTCCTTGTCACCCACATCCAGTCCCTTTGTGGTTATACTGTTTGAATGTGTTTCTGCTAAATGGCAGACCAGGCTGAAACTATTAGTGCCTAGGAATTGAAAAAAAAAAAGCAATAATAAGTGATTGGGTTATTAAGAGCCTTATTGTATGTGACAGTGAATAAACTGAGCTTGTACTGTCATATGTCATCTAAACGTTAGTACTATGAACAAGATGTTTTCATATCCTTTCTAATACTTTGAGCTAGATCAAAATTTATCATAGCTATCTTCATTTTACTCAGTTAATAATGAATGATCAATGAAACATTTTGGAATAGGAAAAGCTAGATGATTCATATAACCTCTGCTGTGAAAGGTTTTCGAAGTTTAAAACATACAAAGACAAGTAAAAGTAGCTGCGTCTTTTACACAATACATAAAAGCCAAGAAATTATGTAGGAGACCTGAGAAGATTTAATTGAATAACACAGTTTGTGAGATTGTCATGCAGGTTTGATTTTTTGATAATCAGATTGAGTTTCATTGTTCAAAATTTGCATGAGTTCTCAAACAATGAAAATGTCTTTGTGGACCTTTCTTTGTCTTCATGACCATCATGATTTTTAGCGATGAAAGTCATCCTTTGATGACAGTGGTGAGACAGTGAGTGTTGTATAACTGCAGTTTTTAACTGCTGGGGAAGGTGCTGTGTAAAAAGCTGTGTTTCTCCTTCGTCTTCTTTATTAGAACTGATAGAAGATCCAAGATGCGAAGAAGAGTCCAAAGTCTTACTCAACTGTTATGGATAACAAGGTAACCAGAAACTTTGCCATAGCAAAAATTCCTGTTATGCATGCACCTCGGGTAAGTCTGCACTAAGAATAACGGGCCAGATTTTCTGCTGGAATAAACCTCATGATTTCTTTGGTGTCTATTGAGCTTGCACTACCTGTTTCAGCATAGGCCTTGGTTACTAGTACAGAGTTCAGGCACAGAGACATGTCTTTACCCCTCCAAATTATTCAGTAATGTTTGGAGACTTTTATCTTTGTGCCAGTGCACAGAAAGAAGTATAAGATGATGAATTCATAACTTCATCATAAAGCTTCAACTTTTGAGCCTGTGAGTGGGGAATCAAGTGTCCCATTCAGGTAGCCTATAATAATAGTTGTCATTCCTATTGCATCGTGTTTGCAGGTGTGTAAGGATCCTGTCTCTGAACAACTGGGCATGCTGGACCACTGTTCTGGACCAGTGCTGTAGACCCTGTGCTAAAAGTATTGTTAGAGCTACTTCCTTTGAACTTTAAGGCTAGCTAAAAATTTGAGATATTCTAGGTTATACTAACTCTGTGGAGAAATTCTTCTAAGAGTCATAACCTGCTTTTATGTGACTCTATGTATTTACAAAATAAAAGGATGAAGATCTGTTTTTGTGACCACAGGACAAATCGAACAGCTAGAAAGATAAAATTAACTGTGAGACCTCTTTCAGCCAGAGCCCATTCCTTATGCTCACACTTGTCCTCTCATAGGAATGCACTGTCTGCATGTCATGCTGCCTCTCTTCATTTGTGCAATGCTTCTGTGGCTTTTCTTCTACCCAGTCTGGTGCAGTACTTAGGGGATACACTTGTCTCATAGTTCCTGTCTCTGATCAGGTTGGCCTTACCTTTGCTGTGTGTGATGACATGTGCCTGCACTTTGCTTTGAAGACAGTATCTTCACAGAGGAGTTGAGTTGCTCCTTCCCAGCTAGCTCAACTGAAGGGCAGAGACTACAACCACCAGCTCAGACAGCATTGCATCCATACAGTTCTATGTCTGGTTTATATCAAAGTTATTCCCATAACTCCCTGCCCTCATATAATAGCAAGCCTGAAAAGAAGAGGAATAAACATAGAGTGGTTTAGAATTGTATACTAGGAATAATTAAATTTTTAGTAAGAGGCTTCTGTCATTTCTCTATTTTCACTCACCGTGAGGAGGACAGCATGTTCTCATCTCTGTGGAGTCACATAAATTACTTGATTAAAGTGCATGTTGCAGAGCTGAATCTGGGCATTTGGAACTTCCTTGCTGTTTTCTCAAGGTATTTGTATGATAAATGAGGAAAAAAAAGTCCTGTGCTTAGTTCATCTTGTTATGTGCTAGATACATTTTCCACACATTTGCAAATAGAGTAAAGAACAAGAGTTCTTCAGCTATTTAAAGTCCTTGAAAGAAGAAAGGCAGTTTAGATTACCAGCAGCCTACAATGTGCGTGGCACAAAAATGTCAGTTTTAATGGCAAAGTTCAGGATAAAACTGTGTCAGCTAATTTAATCATTTACCATGAAATACCAGTTATCTTAATCTTACATGCAGTCCTTAAGTCTGCTGCATATTTTTGTGTAATTGAATCCTGACCCTAAAAGGGAGGAAGCAGGGAATTTGCTTTTTAGTGAATAGTTAGGCTCTAAATGTTCCTGTTGATAAATTGCATTTGTGACATTGTCAGATATTTTAATAGTGAGCAGCTAATATTTCTGATGAGTCTATTTTTTTCTCTGTTTCATATTTGTTTTCCATGCTAGAGAAATCATATTAGTATTCCGTTTCTATGGAACTTAACCGAGTTCTCTGGAAAAAGTGCAAATATTGTTCCCAGAACTTAAGGCAAATAAATTAGTATCTAACCCAGATGACACATTTTATTCATGTGGCTTGCTTTCCATCTAGATACCTGATGTATTACTTCAGCAGCAAATTCAACAAGGCCAAGATGTCTTCATTTTCCTTTAGAGCAAGAGCTGTAAGAGCAGTGTGATGGAAGTATTGGTGTTCTGTGGCCAGCCGGCGAGAACCCATCAACAGCTGTGATGAGCAGAGCAGACATGGGGAGACAGGAGGCAGCTGAAGCCAAAGAGGACCCACGCCTGGAGCTGTGTGTGTGTGATTGGAGCAGAGAGAGGCCAGGACCCAAGGAAATCCCAGCAGCAAGGGAAAAAAACAGATTGACTCTCAGTGACTCATTTAGCTCCTGGATTGGACAGATCTCTCCCCTGCTGGCAATTTGGCTGAACATCAATGGACAGATACCAGGATGAATAGCTTAAAATAATTAGGGGTTGGGAATTTGCAAAACTGCTAGCCATCCAATTCTTTACTGTGCAATGTGAGGCACAAAAAAGAAATTACATTTAGGTTATTAAATATTAAGTCAGTGGATTTACCTCCATTTGGTGCAGAACAGGAAACTGGCTAAAATTCAACATTTATATCATTGTGTTGATGGTCTGTTTATCACAGAACAAGTAAGTGCCTTTTGGCAGGTCAAGCTCTTTGACACATGGGGCAAATGTGTGCTTAATTTCTCCCAAAAAGAAGAATTAATATAATAATAATTAACACAGATGAGAACAGAATTAAAATCAAGTACAGTCAGGAGTTCAGTTTAGTGCCAGGTGTCTCAGATGTTCTGTGACCAGATTTTTTCCTGTTGAAGGTAGTGGGGATGTTGCCATTGGCACTTGTGGGAGCTGAAGTGGGCCTTGGATGCAGACAGGATTCCCTGTATTTTTTATTTAATGCTCAAAACCAGAAGAAACAGGGTCATGTAGTATCAGTAAAGGTCAGTTAAAATTATAGAGACATCCTTTGGAGCAAATCCTCTGCCTTGTATTTGCATATTTATGAATTAGAGATTACGACAGGCCATTTCGTTTATTAGAGCAGCACTGCTATAGCTAATAGTCTGTCAGTATTTCCATTACAAACCCCGTTTTTCAGTGGTTTAATATCTCAGCCATTTAAAATCCCATCAGGAAGCAAGTTGCTCTTAAGTTGCCAGCCAGGTGCAATTTTTTGTTTTGGATTATTTTCAATAATGAAATACTGTTCATCATATATACAGATGAGGCACAGCATTTCTGTTGGAGTGAAATAGCAAAGTGTCTAAGTTCATGGTGGCTTTGTTTTCCTTTAGGAAAGAAAGGAAAAGGGGATTTGACCAATCACGTCAACAGAGGCTTCATGTTTGAAGAACAGTTTTTTGAGTACGTACTCTCAGAGGAAACACTGGTTCTCCATGTGAAATCAGGCTGCTGTTTGCTTGCCAGTGGTGACCAAGGCAAACAGGTGAGGATGGTTCCCCTATCCCTCAGAAAATTCTTGTCTGCCAGAATCATGGGTGAAGCACACCAGGCAAGAAAGCAGTGAACATAAAAGCCTTTAGAAGTAACAGGAGCCCCAGTTACAAATTCATGAAGCTGGCCTCTTGTTAAAGGTCTTTAAATGCAGTATTGTACTTATGTTCTTGCTAATATTTGGGGTAGAGAAAAGGGGTTGCTGAGGCTTTGGGGGCAGTTGTAAAGCTACTTTGCACATCTCCCCGGACTGAGCAGTATTGTTTGTTTCAGCAGTCTCATGTCACACTCCTTCCAAACAGCCCCACTTAAAAGTGTTAGATCACTAAAAAATAACTGCCTGGTAGGGGCAAATGATTAGACTAAAATGACAATTTTTAACTTACTAGGGCAGCAAAATGCTACTCTTCAGAGTAACTGAAGGAAGCTGGTCTTGCACTGTAACCTTTTGCCCTATGTAAAGAGAAACAGTCCAAATAGAAACTCCTGGGGAGTGGTTTGTTTTCCAGGTCTTGAAAAATCATTTGCTGCCACGGTAACTGAAAAGTTTAAAATCCAATTCATGAAGAGAAAAAAAATGAAGCTATGTGCAAAGTGTTTGTTGCTCTTTGCTGTTGCCTCACAAACACATCGTTGGAGGTGGGAACGCAGTCCATGTTTTCCATCTTTTTCATCATAAAGATCTAGGTGCACAACTGAGGACTCCAGGGAAGCCCTGAAACACTACTGAATCATCATATACAATCCACTTGGTTCATAGCAGCTAATAAAACTATGCCCTAGACAAGACCCAGGGCTTGGCTTCTGTGCCTTCTTCTGAGAATTTTGACTGAATTAATGTTAACAGGAGGTATAGAAGTTACATTACACAAAAATTGTTTTAAGTATATGTAAGACAAGATTGTAACAAAAAGTCTATGATCTTAAAGCCCCCAAATCCAAATGGCTAGCCAGACTTTGCATCTGGCCTCTCATCAACACCATGAGAACCAAGAGCCCAGATCACGACACTCCACTCAGTTTATGGAAAATCTGTTCCAAATCCAAGTGGCTCAGACCCACCAGTAGTGCTTTCTTTAAAAAAAAAACCAACTGTATTGAGATATTTCTGTAGGTAATTGCTAACTTACAGTGCATTTTCCAGATTCCTTCTAGAGTTGCCATTGTAAGGAACAATCTTCATTCCCCAGGCATATCACAGTGCTTTTTCAGCCAAAAATCTTCTCTGGTCATGATAAGTGATCATAACTCAGAAATAGGCAGACTACAGAAATCCTAACTGTGTTGAGTACAAAATTACTTTAACAGTTTTATAAAACAGGTGTAACCCAAAGTAACAGTGGGTGTGGAGGGTCTGCCAAAGATGGTTAAAATGTCATACATTTTAAAATGAAGTATGAAGTATTACGTGCTGTCTGCTGGAAGCTCAGTCCGTGCTCAGTGAGCTATCTGTACAGCATTGTTCATACATATATTTGTTACATTTTGTCTTTAGTTTTCAGTGACATAAAATCTTGCATAACCAATTTGAGTGCACCTTTGAATATTAATAATACTAATTATTATGTAATTAGTCAACAGGATGTGTGTAATTGTGTAATACCAGCATTCTTGGGTGTGGTTAAGTACATAGGTAGAATGCCAACACTCATCTAGATGTAGTATTATAAAATTACACAAAAACATACACCCTGGGTGGATACTCTAATTATATTTTACATTTAAACAATGGCAACATTAGCAAAACAGAACTTAACTATTTTTAAATATATATTCCCACAGGCATGGATCATAGCAGATGATGGTAATAATATTGCCCAAACAGAGTACCTTCCATCTCCCAAGGGACCCAAGCTTCTTCATAAACACACAATCAGGAGACAGAAACCAGGCCTAAAGAGCCCTTCAGTCACTTGTGGCATGAAAACAGCCCAAAATGAACATGTGACAATTGCTGAATCATGCACCGGAATAATTGAAAGCAGAAAATTAACAGGAAGGACTTTGTATCTCATGAAGAATCACATGAGATTAACCAGACATGTGACTAGAACTGTTAAATTTTTATTACTTAACGGACATCAGGACAATCCTTACACCATGGTGGAAACAGAACCACTCAGTGAATTAGATTCTTCTTTGAACTGACCAGGAAGATCTAGGTTACAGCCATCAAATGTCTCGAGCATTTTAGTTAATTCTGGTCTCTGCTAAGGCTCACTGCCAATATTGTACAAAAGTCTTCTTCACTCCAGGCCAAAACTTCCCTGCCTGGTCATCACTCATTCTTCCTATGGTACATCTGCAGTGACTGACAGACATTTGCTTCACTGGGGCCAGCACTACATAGATGGTAAGATCTGCAGTACAGACAGAAAATGTGGATAGTTCTTTCACATGGCTCACCAGTATTTTCCCTCTTTTGACACAGATCCAAGCTGAGAAATCCAGGAGAAGAATGGAAAGGTGAAAATTCCAACACCAAAATGAAACAAAACCCAAAAACCTAAGCTGTGGCTCATTATAAATGTAAAGTGTCAGAGCCTAAAGCTGGGTTTTTTTCAGGTGCCTGGGTGGAGAAGGGTGAGGTGCCCTCTGAGCATGATTTTATCTTTTATTTTTGAGTCTGAAGATCTTGGATGTGGTTTGGCAAGTTCATAAAAATATTTGTGATAAAGTTGAGTTGCTGTCTGGAAATGTTACATACAGAGATGTAAGAAAGCTTAAGAAGAAAACTGCAGATGCTGGAAGAATCAGCAGTGCACATGAATGAGGTTCAAAATTGCAGACAATTAGCTACTAGATGACTCTTACTAAATAAATCATCAAAGACTTGACTACTGCTTCCAAGTTTCTGTAACAATATTAGGTCATTGGAACAGTCAAAAAGATGTTAATTTGGCCAAAGTTTTAGAAAATTGCTATTCTTGTTCGAATTAACAAATCAAGCAACAAGGCCAGTGTACACTCTCTTGCCAAGGCTATAAAGCTTCTATGGAAGATACTATATTTATTGCTCAGGATCAAGGGCCCATGATATAGAAAATAAGCCTCTTTGTGCTAAGTGAAAGCTACACGGGAAAGAAAAACAACCTGAGCTTGTCATGGAATTTCACATCTTATTTCAGCACTCAATAAAGCACTTTGGATGTCCAAAGATAGAGAAGCACAAAATCTTTTTCCTGTATGCTTCCCCAGATCAGGTCTAGCTCTGATCTCATTTACAGCTTAATCCAAGACCCAAAGTAAAAGGGTAATCTTCCCATTGCTTCCAACAGGCATCTGGTCAGTCTTGTACCATAGTTTTACTTAAATGTTAATTCAGCGCTAAGTTTCTCCTAAGAAAAAGAGGGATAAGTGATATGAGACAGGAGTCTGTACGCTCAACTTTGCACCCTCCTGTTTCTTGCTGTTGATAGAACCAATCCTTTGCTTGGCAAGAACTTCTTAGTTTGTCCAGCCTTTCTGCAGGGTTGACTGGTATGAAAAAATGCTGACCTTGACCTTCTTTACTGCTACATCAGGCAACTCACGACAGTTGTACTCTTTTTTTACTGCTTGAGATTTACCTGTGTCCCTGGCGTGTTGTGATAAGCCTCTGAATGTCACTGCTGTGAAGGTTTTGTTCTTCCCAAAAACTCTCCTGAGGCTCAGTGAAGGCAAGTAGGGTTTACTTTGGTGGAAAAGTAAATTGTATGTGTCACTATAATAAAGGGAAATATGCAAAGTGTTGGTTGAATTTAATGGGAAATTGGAATGTTTGACTTGTCACAAGGCCAGTGTGTACTATGTGGACTTGTGACATTGCTCATAGTAGGTGGACCTCACCCTGTGGTGAGGGCCAGGCCAAGTCCTAGTTATCCTGGACATGCAATTTAAACTATCTTCAGAATTAGTCTTAAGTGCTGCATAAGGTTCACTCTCTGTGCAGGAGTATAAAGTAAGGAGTGTGATTTGGGAAACACTAGAGAGAAATACCAAAGTTTTGCACATCAAAAAGGCTAATTAGAAATGCTTTTTGTTTATAACAAATAAGCAAAGCATTTTGACATTAATTATATGAAATACTTGAGGTTTGGAATAATCTATTGAAGAGCACAGATGTATACCAAATCCTATGCAAATGAGTGTGTGCAACTATTCTTCAGATAACACTTTTATTTATAAAAATAAGCTGTGTGTTCAGGTTTCTTTTTAATGGCTTGAACATCATAAAAGCTTTCTCTCTCGCTCTTGCTCTTACTCAACATAGTGAGATAGTTATATCTGGAGTTATATCTGTTCCTCACAGCCTAACATGCATTTCAAGTGCTTGGAGCAGATTCTTCCTGTACCTGAATTAGTAGTAGTAATTCTGTTGGCTTTAGGAGTAGCAACTCTGTAGTTTAGTAGTAGTAGTTCTGTCAGCTTTACTGGAATTAGATCACTGTAACTAGGGGCAGAATTTGTTCTCCTCTGGTGGTAAAATTCCTTTGGTTTCAAAAAAGCTGGTGGAATTCATAGCTGCATTTGCATTTTTCAATCTATGTCCCTGAGCTTACTAGTGACACTAGAGTTTCAAGAAAATGCTGTGACTGTGATTTGCTACGTTGTCCATTAGTGTTATCAGTAGAGATTCTTAACAACAGTGGGAAGAAAACTTCATGCATTCTTTCTTTTACCCTGGCTGGCTGCAAAGAAATCCTCTTACTTTTGATAGCTTTACTTCATGGTGGAACAGTTCTTCTATGTCAGGGCCATGACAGGCAGGCTCAGCAGGCTGAATCACTCCCTGCCAAATGCTCCAATACCTCTGCCCCACTCTCTGCTCCTTCCATCTTAGTCACTGCCTCCATACAGGTGAAGGACGCTGCACTTTCCTGGTCGAATTTTCATACTGAATCTGCCAAATATTTGTCTAAGCATACCCCTTAAATTAGATGAGTTGTCTACCTGCTCTGTGTCCATTGCAGATTATCACCTGGCTGGGCTGTGTTGGGACTAGCAAGCTTCCTGGAAGCTGCTGCGAAACATCCTACAAATGCCAGGGCTCTTAGAACAGCTCATCTGCAAGGGCAGATATTGGTAGGAAATTGTTGCTCTCTCCCATCACCACTAGGGAATGTTGATCTTCCCACTGGTTCAACTCCTTGATTTTTCCCAATTTTCCAAACACTTGTCTAACATTTCACAGGTGTGTCCTGAGCTACTGTGTCTGCACAAGTTCCAAAAAGCTCATGGTATCGTGTCTGCTTTCACCTCTCCAGTTCAAGCCCATTAAAGGATCTGAGGAAAAATATTCAGTGCTGTGGGCAATGAAGAACAAAGAGGAGCCATTTAGATGAGTTGCAGGTATCATTTCAGACCTCTAAAAAATAGGAAAATAATATTTTTACTCTGTAGCAGTCTAACAGCAATCTCTATATATTCTCAAGAATTGTCAACAATTGGCCTCCAGTCAGGCCAAACACTGGCCAAACTTCAGCCTTTGACCTGACTTATGAACATCCACTACTAGTAATTATCAGACATAAACTATTGGAATAGTTGGATTTTTGTTCAACCTTGTGTTCTTGGTCTTAGGTTTTTATGTTTACATAATTTTTAGTGAGTCTAAAAATGAGACAGCAGCTGTCCTAATTGCACTGTCATATGCAAGAGCAGCAATTTTTCCTGACCCTGGTCACTTAAGGGCACCTTTTTACAAAGAGGCACCTCTGACATGGATCCGTGTTGGCTGACATGATAAAAGCAGCATGTGTAAAAGAAACCAGCTTGGAGTTGCATAGCTTTTAGTGGCAACTAAATGCAGAAAAGAGTTGCAGGAATGAGAGCAACAGGAGACCATCAGTTGGTTGTGAAGTTGGAGTAAAAGCTTTTATATATAATTTCAGCTGTTGGAGAGGCAAGATGGTTCTGTTTGCAACTATTTCTTACGTACAGATCAGCCTTCTAAACGCTTTTTTGTATCTGCTTTGGATAAAAAACAAACTCCTGAGCTTTCACCGTCAGTGTGCAGTCAGTAGATTAAAGGAAAAGGAGCTGTTACACCTGTGAAATTAAATTTAACTCAAAGATAATTTAGGATGATAATAAAGGTGAAAGTTCAGAATCTTTATGACCTGGTGTGATATTCATACAAAGTGTATTGAGCTGCTAACTTTTTTTCTCGCTTGAAACCTAAAATTTGGTTTCAAATAAAAATCAGTTCCTACCAGTTCATATAATACAAGTATTTTATTGAATTCTGACTGAGGCAGAGTTGCTCAGAGATGGGAGGCCAAGTCCTGGTCTTGGCATGGGGCCAGGAGTGTTTTGCAGAATGTGACAGTTTCCAGACCACAGGCAGTTCTGACTTTAGGGGAAGGTGAAAAAGGTGTGCATCTACCCTAGAGAGATGATACAGGCAGCAAAAAAGCAAAGTCACAAGTGGAAACTTTGTGTTCCTTTCTTGCACTACTGGTCTTCTGATGAAATATTCAAAATTTGGGATGAGTGGCAACTTTTTCAGCCAATCCAAGGGAACCAGAATAGAAATGGTTAGCTTTGCCAGGAGTAACCAAGGCACCAGATAAGAGAACAACCAAGTCAGAGAGGAGATGTAAAGGCAAGGGAAGGGAGGAAGGCTGACTGGCTCATGAAGGTGGTCTGAGTGGCCACAGGGCATGCAGGAAAGGGAGAGACTGCTAGTGGGTGAAGAGACTGGTTGGGATATATCTGGAGGTGATAAAATTGGTGCTGAGAGGTGAGGTGCTGGAATCTCCTGTCTGGAAAGAATGTGGCAGAAGAGGAGAGCAGTAAAGCTCCTGGGCTGGCATTGTAGAGGAGGCACAAGGAGGAGCAGGGCCCCTTCTGCACCCACCCCACCTCAGAGTGAGCTGACCTGGCCAAGGCTCCAGGAATGAAGGGATTTCAGTGCCTCTGGGTTCATGACGTTATTTTTTAAAATAAATACAGAAAAGCCTAAATCTCTTACTGTTTGATGGGGAAACAAGAGCTTAACAGTGAAGAAAAAGACTCTCTACCTTCCCCAAAAAACAGCTAAGCTTAAGTCAAAGGTTTTACCTGAGGCTTTCCTGGAGGCCACCTCTGCCCTGTGGGTGATGTCCCTGTCTCTGCTTGAGGCTGGCAGGGCAGTGAGAGTGCCAAGCACCTCTGAGCAATGGGAGGGATAGTAGGAAGGGAGGTTTGTGCCAGTTAATTAGCAGCACTTTGGTGGTTTCTGCAGCCCACAGTAACCTTCACAAGGCTTGCAGTGACAGAAAGGTATTTTGGGATCTGTGGTGGAGGCTGAAAGTTGATTTATTTGAGCTCTTCTTCCTTTGAGCATTGAGTGCATCGCTCCTCCAGCTCCCTTTAGAGACTGTGCCATCAGCTGTCCAGGCTGGGCAGCCCAGTGTCATAAGGAAAGCAGCCTTTTGCCCATCACTGTCATATAAATCAGGGACCAAATCTGTAAAATGTGAGAAAATGAGAGATTCGATTATCCATATGGATCACTCTGGATTTATTCCAGATTGCTTCATTAATAGCAATCAAAGACATCACTTTAATGGATTTTTTATCCTCAAAATTATGATCATGGGGAATTTGTTCTGGTTATTGATTTTGAAAAGGCTTTTGATTCTCTTCAATAGCCTTAACTTATTTCAGATTTAGGTAACAGTAGGATTTGGTCTTAAATATGTTAGATAGGTCAATCTCCTTTATTCAAATCCACAGTTATGTTAAAACTAATGACCATAGTTTGAAGATGATTTATATACTGAGGCTTAGACATGAGAGTCCTTTTTTTTCTGATACTTTTGCAGTTACAGAGAAGCCTTTGTTTGGGGAGAAATCAGTGTTTGTAAGGGAAAAGTCAGTGATGTTTTCTATTCTGCCCTTAGTTGGAGAATATGTTATTTTTTTAATGAAGATTTTTAGACATGCTGGAAGTCACTGAATGTTCATGTTTCTTCTTTGTTAATTGGGGTAAAACTCTTAAAGCTATTAGGCGATTTAAATGTAGCTCTATTTGAGCAATATCCTTTATTGGATCCCCCATTATCCTTTAAACATCTTGGTGTGCAAGGGGATAAAATTAGAATGAATTTGTTTGCTTTAAATTGCCAGCCTCTGCTTGATAAAACTATTAGCTATTTAGCTAATTGGACTGCTCTTCCATTATCATTAATTGGCAGAATTGATACAATTAAAATGGGGGGTTTATCTAAAGTGCTTGTGTTTTTTTTCTGAGGTATTCCTATCAAGTTCCCTAACATGTTCAGGGAGTCTTACATTCTGCAATTAGCTTTGTTTTCAGGGTTAGAGGTAAATTTAAGATTAATTTTGAAACTCTGCAGTTTCTCATCAAGTCAGCTGGACTGGCTCCTGCTAATTTTATTGTTGTTTTTGGCTGCCCTGGTACAGCGTGTTGTTTTGTGATTTAGACAATCCCCAGCATTATGTGGCTGTGGAGAGTGTGGGGCAGAGCAACCACAGGCTGAGCAAAATCAGGCCCTAGGAGCACACCCCCTGCTTTGCAGAAGGTCATGGCAAGGCTTGCTCCCAGGGCTGTGTCCTGCAAGGTGCTAAACACCCATTATTCCCTGACCCACCAAAGCATTTTAAAACAGCCATAACTTTTAAGCACACATACAAGCCCAGTGATGCCAATTAGCTTACTCATACTAGTTAAGTTAAACAAAGGCTGTGCTTGGTTGGGGCCACAGTAATCATCACCTTGTCAGTTTGAGACTCCCACACCAACCCATTGCAAAATAGCTCATGTTCTTCCGCTTACACCTTGGCTGTGCTCTCAGCTGATGCTGCTCCATGTGAGCAGAGCAGGACACTGTGTTTAGAGCAGTCACTCTTGACAATGCTCTTCTCTTGTGGTCAAAGCACCAAGAAACTGCACCCTCTGTTCCTGCCATCCCTGGTGGACGTGCCATCTCTTTTAGGCTGCTAATACAAGTTGTGCCACTCCCTCCTAATGCTATGATTCATGTCAGCCATTAGCCTCAAATAAATGAATGGGCCGAAAGAAAATTAAAACCAAATCACGCCTCTATCAAGGGGAGGTCTCGTTGACAAGCAGGGCCTCTATTGCCAGAATTAGTCATCTGGGTCTGCCTTTTGCACCAGAGGCTAAGAAAACCAGAGGATGATTAATTGGGCAGGGCCAAGAGGATGTTGCCCCTCCCATTCAGCTGACCAGTGTGGGCAGTTTCTAAATCACACCATGAGGGCGGTGGCTACCACCACTACATCTGCTTTGTCTTCGTCACAATTTTATGTGGTGCTGGGGTACCACATTTTGCTTCACCCCCCCCAAACATGCTCTAATACTATGCCTTATCTTGCCTTATTTTGCAAGCCATGTTGAGATGGGTCTATTGCCATTTAAAGCTGTTTAACTTCTGTCTAGAATAAAAAATAGTTTTATGCAAAATAAGTTTTAAAACTGCTTTGTCTATAAAATATATGCAAATATAATTGTATATAATTTTAACTAAAAAAAATAAAATCAGGTCCACTCCTTTCGGCATGACCCAATATGTAAGAGGTTTGAACACTGGAGCAAATCGATGGAATACTGCCCTGCTTAATTCATTTGAGTCATTGCAGTTTTGGACTATACCAAAGTCATTTCATGAAACACATCATGCTTCATGGGTTAATCCTGATTTAGCTGTGATGCTTTGCTTTTGGGTATTATCTAAATTGTTTTGCCCATCTCTCCTTCATTCATTTCGTCTATCATGAATATCATTCTACATGGATTTCACTCATACATTTATTTGTATTTAAATTATGCATCCCTTTAAGGAAATAGACCCATCAAGTGATACAATACCTGGTGGCACAAAGAATGAGGCATTGTTTACTTTTGCATAAAAAGCCATGAAGATGGAGCATACAGTTTATAGGATACTAATGAATTATTTGGATGTTTGACCTTAAATCAGACTCAATCCAGCTAAGCTTGATAGCCAATGCATTTGAAATGTAATGGATGATACCCCAAGAGCCAACCACACTGTAGGTCTACCTTGCACAGCTTGGCCCTTATTGACAACCTCAGCTGAGCACCTTTGCACCGAGTGGCAATGAAGTACCTCATCACAGAGTCACAGGCTAACTGACTTCTTGCCACCCTGGGGACAGAGCATAGCATGGACTAAGGCTGACCTGTTTCTCTAGGTCTTGGGACACTCCTTATGGGGAGAAAGGCAGTGCCTGGGCCTCTGGATCTGACAACCTGCATGTCTGATGAGCACTGAGCTCACTGGAATGAAAGTCACCTTGGGCTGAGGGGCCTGTTGCAGCTCCCTCAGGAAGAATGAGCACTCCCACCAGTGCTGTTAGAAACCCCACACTCCCACTGACTTCCCCATGACTCAGGCAAAGAGGAGGAGGGAGGAGAAACAAAACCCCTTAGAATAAGGACAACTACCTCACAGTACTAAATGCACCAATCCTGTGCTGATTTATATTTCTGGGTTAATTGCAGTAAATAAGGAGCATCACACTGTGTAAAACTCACATGAAGAAGATGAGAATCAAGCCCGGGAGGAACAGAGGAGCTGCAACGCAGGAGCCAGTCCTCTCTGTGCAACGTTTAAGGTATATTAGAGCCAAACCCTCCTTAATGCAAGCAGTGCTGTTTATTTGCTTCCATATCAACTCTGAATTTGGCATATTGTCACTAGTATAGAAGAGTCCGGAATAAGAGACCACCTAGGTTGAAACATTACTCTGGCATACAGTGTTTTTTCCTCATTTGAAAGCAGAGATATAACTCTGTATGTCATTAACTAAGACAGTAATAAATTAATACAATGGCCAAGTGATAGTGCTGTAATGCTTTCATGTATGAATAGGAATGTGAATACTGAGCTTTTCATTTCATGGTTGAAAAATACATGAGTTGACCCAAATATTAATTTCTGGATTTCAATCATTTACATATCATGGGTCAATAATCATTTCTTGCACAAATGACTTTTCAAATGAGAAGCAGTATATTGTAATGGTCTATCATATTTACAAACATCTCATTGTTTTCCCAACTTAGCACTTAGTATTTAAAACATACTGGACCAGATATTGTTTGCCAAATACGATACAAAGCTGGGTCATGTAAAACTCAGACACTATTTTCTTTTACTATTACCCACTACTGACAATATTCATAAACCATGGAGTGGCAGGCTCCTGCCCCTGTCAGGCCCAGGCCCACCCTTTGGAATGGGCATGGTTTTCCAGCAATAGTTTAGGAGATCTGACACCACTTTCTGCTCTTTTCTGACCTTAAAAATCTCACCCTTTTGAGCAGCAATCCCTCTGAAGATCCAGCACTGACAGCAGGACTAATGGTGGGGTTTTTGAGAAGGTTATTACATCCCAAGATTTCTTTACAGTGTGCAATGACATCCAACAAAATGCCTAGGGTGTCTGTTTTTCAATTACTTTATGAAGCTAAAATAATATAAATAACCTGGCTTTTTACTAACTGGTATTGAACTTTGTCCATTATTTTGGGCTGTTCATTGTTTCTTCATATTCCACCCCTTTATTAGTCAACATATCCCAACAGAAACCTTTTGTCTTGGAGTAAATAGTGTACAAGTACTGAATTAATCAGGGAGTAGTGCAGTATATATATGCTGCCCAGCAAGATGAATTTACACATCTGCCTTTTCCCCTAATTATAATTCCAGAGGTTGAATGTCAACAGCATATGGGTATATCCTCATAGCGGCATGCAAACACACACATACAGGCACACACGCTGTACATTAATCTCTTTTGGCTTATCTGTTGCTGTCTTTAATTTGTATACTTCAAAATTGAGTGGTGAGGTCATTTATTAGACTGTTTCTGTGAGTTTTATGTAGTGATAAGAAAGCAGTAACATGCAATTTGTTTTTATAGAACTCACTTTTGTAAGTATGATCTAATATTTTCTTTCTTTAACTGAACAGTGAGGAAGAGGAGCTTTCAGAGCTAACTAAGAGTTAACTGGCCACATTTCAACTGTCACCATTGTCTTACATCTACACAGAGAGTGGAGAGAGCCAGAGAGGTGTAAGTACAGCAGGCCACTGGGAAAAAAACATTTATAAGTAGAAATTTCTCCTCAGAGCAA
>NW_008667472.1:24282-34985 GCF_000695815.1 Acanthisitta chloris | reverse complement strand
ATTTTTTAAACACAACGTGTGATGGAGATGATTGTTATTATCCAAAAGACCTTACTTGCTGGCTCACTGCATCTCTGTTTATGAAATGCCATAACAAAAGTGAGCTCACGCTTGTGTGCTTCCAATGCGTGATGTTCCTGTGTGCCAGATGGGCACTTTCATGACTGTATGAGCGTGGATTATTTCATTTCCTACATCTGGGACTCCAAATGGCTGCACAGAATGCCACAGGAGAGAGGCACAGATCTTCAGCTGGGGAAACCTACCTTCACAGGGGAACCAGCTACATCAGAGGGGATGAGGCAGAGAAGCCCCGAGTGATATCTGAAAGTTCACATAAACCAAGGCCATAAGGGAAACCTTTAGAACCAGGAACAAGACAAAAATAAACAATAACTAATGCTGGATGTCAGCTGTGGAGAGGGGGGAGGGAAAATAAACCATAAGCAGTTTCTTGTCTGGCCACAGAAGATGTGTTTGGAATGCTGTTTTGTATTTCGGCTCAGAAACTCTGCTGTGACCTTCAGATATCGCTGGTTATTACAAGTTCTACAGATAGCCAGAGAGAAATATTCCAAGGAGAGCTGGCATATACTATGCCATCCTAGTTAATGTTGTCTACGTATTGCTCACAGCCCATTCCAGGGCTGTGACCAGGCAGCCTTGTAAAAACACTGCAGAATCCTACAGTAACAGTCAGGAAGGCTAATTTGTCATAAAGCTGTTGCAGGATTTGGGATAATTACTTATTTGTTTGTAGGATAAGAGAGTGCTTTCCTTTTTTTATTTTTCAAGCCCAAAACAACGAAAGCAGATCCTCAGTATAGTGAGGCCCTGGCTCACTCCACTTTTGCAGAATATATTGCATTTCAGAGCCAGCAAACAGGAGGAGATGGTGAGAAGAGGCAGAATAGCCTGTCCTATATGTTTGATTGAATTAGCTGTAGCAGAAAAAAATAGTTAAGCCAGTGGCTTCCTTCAGATGAAAGAGAGCAAGCCCCCAAAAGAGAACAAATGGAAAAAGTAATGAACAAAAGAAAGTAAGAGCTTGTGACACAAAGTAAGAAAAATAAACAGCAGTTGACTTAACTATTTTGCATAAGATATTTACAAACCACAGCATATTACTGTTTGCTTTATGCATTTTCACATCCTGCTCAGTTTAAAGCAGTAATTTTCTGCAAGGACAACAGAGGGAAAAAAAATGCTTTACACTGCTTATATTAATTACATTTTTTCATTACCCGTCATGTTTTCTACAGGCTTGTGTATTATTACTGTAAAATGTAATGAAACAGAAAAAGAAAAAAAAGAATGGACTTCTGGGAAATTTTCCAATTCTTGAAATGCAATGTTAATTGAGTGCTATTTTTAGGTCATCACAGATAGAGCTGAACCCATTGCCATCAGCACACAGAATGGGGACAGCCCAGGTGCAAACACAAACTGGGTGAGGGTATCAGTTTCTACTGATGGAGAAAAAGGCAGAGAAACTAACTCCCCAGAGGGGTGGTTCTTGTTAGGTTTGGGGCAGTTTCTATTTCTGGATGCAAAGTTCTCAGAGCAGAAATGAAAGGGAAAGGTCTAGAGCTGTCATGGGTCCAGGACCCACCGTGATCATGGGCACTCCTGAAGGAGAACTACTGACTCCTGTGACAGGAGGGCAGAGCAAATGAAAGTGAGAAGCTCTCTCTGGTTTGGTGGCTGACTTTCAGTTCTGGGAGGGAGGACACTCTGAAAGTCAACATAAAATAAAGTCCCCCAAAATACATCAGAAATCCCTTTAATTTATAGATCTCTTAAAAGGCTGCCAAAAATCAATTATTTTAATTTGTATATAGTGCAGCCATGGACTGATTCAAGTTCTTTTGAAGTATTTTTAAACAGCCATTGCACAAAGCCATCTCTTTTCCATACACAAAAAAAAATGAATTGAAAACCACAGTTTCACAATCGCTTTGATCGGCAGAAAAGGCACACAGGATTCTGCAAGTAAATCTGAGCCCCCTCGCTAAGTCTGTTAACTGGGTATTTTTACTGTCAGTCCCAAGCTCTATTGCTCCCTGTATTATCTGCCTCTTCTCCCAAAGAGTTCTGGGAAGCTGTTTGAGCCCGTAACAGTTTGTGAAGACCAGAGGAAATAGTTACTGGTACTCGTGAGTGGGTGGAGGTTCCCTCTGAAACAGGAGAAGTGGAAAATCTTGAGTGTGCACTTACCAAGCCAAAATCACAGAATCACAGAATATTCTGAGTTGAAAGGGACCCACAAGGATCATCAAAGTTCAACTCCTGGCCCTGCAAAGGACATCGCCAAGAATCACACCACCCACCTGAGAGCATTGTCCAAACACTTTTGGAACTTTGTCAGGCTTGGTGCTGTGACCACAGTCCTGGGGAACTGTTCCAGGGCCCAACCACCCTCTGGGTGAACCACCTTTTCCTATTGTCTAACCTAAGCCTCCCCTGACACAGCTTCATGCCATTCCCTTGGGTCCTGCCACTGGTTACCAGAAAGAAGAGATCAGTGCCTGTCCCTCTGCTTCCCCTCGTGAGGAAGCTGTAGACTCTATGAGATCTCCCCTCAGTCCTCTCCAGACCTCAGCAACTCCTCATATGACTTCCCCTCTAGGGCCTTCACCAGCTTTGTAGCTGTCCTTTGGATGCTCTCTAATAGCTTTATGTCCTTCTTATTGTGGTGCCCAAAACTGCATATAGTACTCGAGGTGAGGCCACTTTCACTGACCACTGTGAAAGAGAAGAGAGCATCCCACCTGAGAGAAGCCAACACGATCTCCACAAGGCTGTTCATTCTCTGTATTGCACAGCACTACTATAAAAGCAACAGCATAACCCAAACATTTTGGAAGCCATTCTAAATCACCATGTAGCATCTTTTGGAACAACTGAGATTAATTCAAACCCACTTTGGCCCCATGCATGTAAGGATCTCAAAAAGTATTCATGATCAAGTGGTAGAATTACCAAGATGGTACAACTATTTCTTCTGTTTGTTTTGGTGCTAGAGGAGACTGGCTAACCATCCTGTAGGTATAAGAGACAACTGTCCACCCATATTGGCCCAGGTCACCAGAGACATTTGGGCAGGATCCTAAACAAAGACACTCAGATCATCCTGAGATGATCTAGGCCCTTTTACCTTGGTACAAATAGCTTCTGTTTTGGCATTTCCTTTGTTCACTACAAGTGTCTTTGTTTTCCTGTGGTTCCATTAGTCACTTGAGGGTCCAGGCTCATCCTTTTTCCAAACTTGGCTCAACAATCTTGAATATGCCGAAGGGCCACATGAAATACAAAGCATCAGTAGTGTTCTCCTGGGTGTGGCTCTCCTTGACCTATGGGGTGCATCAACTATCTATCATGAACTTGTCTTCACTTTTTCCTATCTTCAAATCTCTGCCCTTCCCTTAAGTCACATAAGCTGTGAATTCTCATAAATACCACCTCAGTGCATTCCAGATGTGCCTTCCCACCCATTCTCCAGCAGATTTGGCAGTGGTATATAAATGTTATGGATTTGCCTGGCAAGGCTTAGATGGATAAAAAAAAAACAAAGCAAAGCAAAACACAAACTGAAGAGTTAGATTGCTCTCCAAACATCTCTAGTGCTAAGATAGAAGTGATAAATCATAAATATAAGCCAACATGATTTTCTCTTATCTGACACATTGAATTAAGGCTGTTGTGCTCAAACACTTATAGCAAAATTGACAAACACTTCCTTTTAGGAATGCTGCATCAAAGCTATTAACTTTTATAGTCAAGGCAAAGCATGTGCATTAGCACAGACTGCCATGCACCTGCACCAAGGTGTGTGAACTGTGATACTCTATTTGCAAATCAAGAAAGAAATCCTGCTCCTTTTGACTATGCTTGTCCTGCCTCTAGCAGTGGTGCCAGCATTTGGGCTTCATTTAGTCAAGCCAAGTGGCCCCAGCTTGTTGCAGCCTCACTATGGGCCTTAGTTCATTATTGGCTTGTCAGCACTTATACTTCATCAAGACCAATCTTGAGCCTGACAGCTACCCCCACATTTTCGTACCTCACCATGACAGAGTCCTTTTTATGTTTAGATTAGAGCTATTCCCCTTTGCTAGGAAAATTGATCTGGATCTACAGCCCTTCAGTTGGGAGCCACAACATTTTTCCACAAAGGACCCAGTTTTGTTCTTTCACAAGGATTAATTTTACCTCAGCACCCCAAGTTGTTCTTCTAGGCAGCAGTCCAGAAATAGCAGGGCTCCTCTGCAGGCCAGAGCAGGTAAATTTTTTTGTAGTGGGATGACAGGAACAAGTGGTGGAGGGTATAGAGGGAGCAAATGGAATCAGGAAACCCCAAAGTCTCCCAAAGTATGGGCAGCCTGACCCAGAACAGCTGAATCCCACTACACCACCCCTTGGGGAATGGCTCCTATGTAAGCCAGCCCTTTATGTGCTCAAGCTACTGGGAAAAGGACAATAAATTTGTTAATTCCAAGTCAAACTCATTCCGTAAATCGGGAAGTCAGTATTCAAATGGCAATTCAGACTTGAGATAATGTCTTTAGCTACATGTAGTCACTGGTTTCCATGGGAATTTTGCCATATCTTTCACCAGGACTAGGATTTAATCTCTGGGAGTTTTCATTCTTTTCACTTGATTAGCTGGCACCTGTCCTCTATTGAAAGACGGTCACAGTGCACCTGAAGAATTGTGGTAATAAGCCAGTCAGGGAGGCTTTGCAGGATGGACCTGAGGACGCTGCAGTCATTTGTCTGGATCAATAGGTGGGATTTCATCAAAGAGAAGGGATTCAAATGTCACTTTGAAAATTTCACTTCAATGTGTTCATTTTCTTTTTCAGCTGTGTGGGGAATGACCTGTAGATTTAAACTCTGACTCGGAGCAGGAGAAATGAGGAACCATTAATTCTTATGAAAAAAATGCCATTCCAGGCCATAGCCCTAACATAAATGAATTTGGCATGTTTAGGAGTGAACCATCAGTTCCATGATGGAATCAATGGATATAATTTCAGCTTTGGTCAGATGAGGCCTCAAGCTTGCAGGCCATGCACCAAATGTTTATTAGTGTTTAGAAGGTCAGACGGTTACTGACTGCAGCCCTGTGCTTCCAAAGAGTTTAGTTGTCTTAATCCAAGGAAGCAATAGGTAATAGTGCTTAAATATGTTTCAGACTCTGGGATTTTCAAAAGTCCATGTGCTCTCAACTTCCAGTGACAAGGAGCCTGGAAGCTTTAAAAATCTAAAGTAGGTACTGATCCAGGGGTGCTCAAATATCTGGAAATCTGCCTCATAATTTATCCATCATCCCTGTCCTCTAGATCACATTTGGAACCATGAGCACTTTACATGGCACTGTTCTGCGAATTCTGCTCCTTTGCAGAGCTGTGGGTAAAAGAGGGAAAAAAGAAAGTATTACAGCCCTCAACTAACAGGAAGATGCCATAAGCAGTGGCTTGTTAGCCAGGATGTTAGAAGTTGCCATTGTACATATCAGAACCAAATCAAGCTGGGGTAATTACATTTTCTGATTTAAAGGTTTCTGCAGATGTGAAGCTGCCTACCCTGCTTCCCAGCCCCTGCGTGTCCCCTGCTGAGGATCTGCACTGCTGCAGGTGAAGAAGCCTGGCTGGGCAACATCACCTATATGCATGGGCTCAAAGGCTTTGACTGCGACAGCTCTGGCACCCAACTCACGTTACACCCAGGAGGACCCAGATGCTGAGACAGGTGTCCATGCTCACGGACAAGCCTTTAACACGAATGTAAGTGGACCAACTCCTGAATACTTTTGTAGATGTGCAGCAGCCATGACCTGTGTGGTCCCCATGCAGTCCTACTCAGGCTAAACTTGAGAGAAGGCAGCCTTCTCACCCAAGAGGATGGACATTTGCGGTCTAGCTGATTAACTCTGTATTACCCAGGAGGGTGCTCACAGCCAGACAATGAAATACTTCTAAAGCATTTCAAAACAGATCCCAAAATGACCTGTGCTGCACCTGCACAGTGCTGCCTCCAGCCCTGCATTCTACTGGTTGCATGCCAGTGAAATGCTGCAGAAGTCAGTGGAGTTGCACTGCAATACAACAGAGCAAGTATCCAGCTCCATATATTTAATGTTGATAAAGTTAATAATGTCAATGTCAATAGAGTCCAGAGCAGGACTGATCCCTGACCTCTCAGATTTGCCTCAGTAGATGTCACCTTAGGCCTATTATTTTCCTCAAGTTTTTTTTTAACCTTGTGATCTTCCTGGGTATCATCAGAATACAGTTCACCTTGCAACTCCTCAAACCTAGGCATATCCCTGTTTAAATATTGGGATTGGGATAAAGAATACTGTGCTTAAATGGTATCCTTTGAAATGGGGCACTGTGCACAAAAGGCCTGCCAGGTTCCCGTCAGAAGAGTTAGCTGAAGACTGGGGGACTGGAAACACTGACTGCAGCCAATTTCTTTTTTTCTGTTTGTTAATTCACTTTGTCCAAACAATATGAACATTTGGTGCATTTAGCTCTAAATATGTCAAATGCTCCTTTAGGGAAGAACTTCAAAAACCTAAAATCATCTCTTAAGATCAAATTCATTGCCTGAGCTCAAAATTATTTTTCTCTACACAAATAAACACACACACACAGATACTTGTTTACTTTGTCTGCACTGCAGGAATTGTCCTGGGATAGCACTGTGCTTTTTGTGGAGCCCTGCTAAAGAGCCTGGTTTTCTGATGCTGAGAGAGTGCTGCAAATATTAACACATTGTCGTGGGGTGGGGAGAGCAAGAATTATCATCCCAGAATGTAGCAAATCTAAAAATAAATTGGCTTCATTTTCACCTATTGCACACCAATGGGGGTAAAACAACTTTAATTAGTGTAACAGGACAATAGGAATGGAATTGGCTTGGTCACAAGATTTTTGCAGGATGACACTGATGGTATTACTATCCAACTTCAAAGATTTGGAAAGATGTGGCTGCTAACACTGGAGAATAGAAACCTGTTTTTCATCAACTAGGCTGGCCTGACAAATTAAGTCTGTGGAGTCATTAGATTAAGATAAGAGCTTATCTCCTAGACTGACATTTATTCAGAGGTTTTTATGCTGCTCAGCTAGTAATTAGTGCAGTTGAATTTTTAACACTGCTTTGTCCAGTCATTTGACAAATTTGAAATATACACAGTTTTGATTAAAAAAAAATAACTAGAATCCAAGATTATTAGCTTGGAAAGGTTTTAATTTCTGGAAGAGTTGAGATGATGCTAAAAACCTTCAAGGAGGTCAGAAGTGCTTCTGCTGTTGACTCATTTCCATACGCAGATTGAGAGGCCGCTTAAACTAAATTTTTAGGCACTAAGCAGCAGATATCTGTAGCAAATCTATAATTTCTTTCATGCCCATCCATTTTGTAATTCTGCTGCTTTAGAGGGGCAGGAATACAGTATAGCTGTGCTCCTGCTCATTAACGCTTGTCTGCCTCCTTCACCACTCAGGTTAGGATTTGGAGTGGGGGCAGTTTCAAAAGGATTCTTCTCTCATATGGCTGATTTCATGGGATAAAGTTTATTTTTCCTGTCCTAATTTTCTTGTAATAACAGATGGATTGTTCCACAGTAAATCAATGCATTATTTTTGGACACATGTTTTAACACTGCTTTAGTCTAACAAATCTTACATTTTTTTAAACAGCTCAATTTGAGTAACTGAAGATCGGAATTGGATTAATAATTAGTGATTAAATGGATGATTGTTTGTTTATGAACTTTTACAGGTTTGTTACAGCTTCATCCTGTTACTGCTGCTACAGCGATTGTTTTGTCCGAAGTGTAGCCATCTCAGCATCTATGGTTGTTGCCTTTAGAAAAACACAGGCAAGAGGAGGTCATGGTAGTAAATTACGGTTCATCCAGCTGCTTTATTCCTATGATTACTGGCTTTCACAAAAGAAGCAAAAATGGGCCCTGCAAAGACCTAGATGATCTCAGACTGCCTGTTTGGAAAATAGACCATCCTCCCTTACATTTTACACCTTATTGCCAAGACCCCTGAAGTCTGTGGACTCATAGGCCCAGGGCTGTCAGTTGTAGAGGGTGACTGGTGGTGTCACTCACCAGCACTCCTGAGCTGGAAGCAGCAGTGATAGCGCAGGACATGATCTCTCAAGGTGACTGGGACCCGGATCTGCATGGTGGTTTTTCATGCCCATTTCTGTGGGTTTTTCTGGCATTTATATGACCCCAAACCATGAGAGTTAAGCACCTCATAAGTACAAAAGATTTTCCATGGTTGGGATGCCATTGGTGGGAAGTGAGGCACAGGGCAGGGAGTGATTTCAGAGCTTTGCATGGCTAGGAAAGAAACCCTACTGCTCTCTACTTTTTGAGCCAGACCCTCGACCTTGGTCTGCCCTGACTCCTGTTTCAAGGCAGATGCTTTCAGCCATCTGCATCTGTTAAGACACACATATATATGTATATATGTATACATTTATTTTACATTTATTTTATGTATTTACATTACATACATTTATATATATAGTAAATTTAATCTCTGTGGCAATCTCTGCCACTGGACACCCCACCATTCCTGGTCTACAGGTGAGACCTCAGTTTGTGGTCAGGAGTGCCTAGAGGTGGAGATGGAGATAGTGTATGTGGTAATGCTCATAAAATGGCCTGGAAAGAAATTTGCATCAAGCTAAACCACTTGCATCAATCCCCCAAAAGCTTCAAGCACTGTTTGGCAGACAAATTCTTTCCCCTCTAAATTTTAGCTGTTAATGCTGCCTTTGCTGTCAACCAGGTCAAAATCCCATATAACTCTCAATGTATAACTCACTTTCCAAAAGAAAGAAGTGGAACCTGTTCCTGGACCTTGGGGGAGCGTGAGGGGACGACCCAATTTCTGATGCCTCTAGGGAAGAGCATGGCCTGAACAGAGGGAGGAGAAGGGATTTAAATTCAGGCTTTCCCAAGATTTGTGGCAGCAGCATCCCTGTTTTCCTATGTTGTTTTACTTTCCTGTGTTGTGCATTGCTACATTGTTTATTGCTACAGAAGCTGGATAGAGTCAGCACCACCCAGGCAAGCTTCAGTCTGTTAGGCTGTTCGATAAAAGGGGAAAAGTTGCCATCACCCACACACAAACAGAGGACCAAAGCAAGACCACACCTTTGGAACAAACCCCCAGTCAATATGAAACTATTTACATCTCCCTTTGATGGGCTGGAGATTAGAGCATAGAGGTCTTTATGTTGTCTGTCACAGCTGTCCATCAACAGTGCTGGCTCATGGGTCAGTTCCCTGGCCCCACAGCCATTTCAGACCTAGCCTGCTGCCACCATCCTCTTGTACTTCCATGAGAGATACTGTTGACCTGCCCCTTTGCCTTGGGTCAACAAGACAACTGCTGCTTGATGGTGCACACAAAATAAATTAATAGTCTTGGTTCTGGCCTAAGTGTCTAGAGTCTGAGACCTTTGCTGGCCCCACACAGAAGGCCAAGGACTGACAGAAGCACTAGCAAAAGAAAAGTGCCAACAGGTCAAGGGAAGGGGCATTGCAGACTAATAAACTCCATTACTACGCAGAGAACTTTGCTCAACTTCTGATGCCAGAAAAGGCAGCCTGGACTGGCAGGTAAATCTCCCTGAAAATAGCAGAAATAGAGCTTAGAGCACCATATTTATCTCAGGTTACTTAGTAAGTAGTGAGATACTGGAAAAAGAGAATTGGAGATTTAGCAGCAGGAAGGTGTCACTGAATGGCAGTAGCAGTACAACCATGGTTTACTCTGCTTCCATTTGCAGTGTCCTGCTCTCAGGTGGATGGCTGCTCTTCAGCATTTGGCCAGGGTCAGGCAGGTGAAAGAGAATTTTTTCTCAAGTTTCTATTGTTCCTAATTAATTTTTAAAATGAGAGAAAAGGCAATAACTTTTTTTTAACTGAAAATATGTTTTCAGTGCCACCAAAAAACGGTGCCTGTCAACTTAGACGTTACTCTGATTATGTTTTGATAGGTTTTGGCTTCTAAGTTTTGTGCCAGAGGTACTCATGTCCCAGAAAAAAAAATGCTTGCCCTTTTTAACTGGAATCCATAGGCTGAAATTTATCCATGGTAAATGTTTCACAGTACAGTAAATTATGCAGCATGTTCCACACAAACATCCCTTACTCTCAGAAATGAAGGTGAGCACTCAGTAGCACAAGTACATGTTGTAGCCATCCAGCTGTTTGTGTTTCCCCCAGGCATTCAACACTTCTCACAAATAACTACACTTTGCACTTCTGTAACACACATCCTGTGACCCCACAGGGCACCCGCAAAGGTAGGGTAAACAGCTCTATTTCTACTTCATAGGTACTTAGCACTTTGGAAATGCAAGCTCAAGGCAGGCTGTGAGGAACTTCTAAGCTTGGAGAAGCCTTTCTGGAAAGCTGCTGGAAATTGTTTGCTCAAAACATTAGTGGTAAGTCAAGTGGTCAGTGGTCAGTGCAAGTGTTAGAAGGTGGGTTTCCTCACAGCATGTGAAAGTCCCTCTCCAACAGCCCAAACTTCTCTCCATTTTGTTTTCCTGTTGTACGGTATTCATTAAACCCTTTGCCATGACATGCCATTGCCAGTGTGCCAAATCCTGAGGAAATCACATCCCCTGTTCTTCTGCAGCAGATTTGTTAGATAATC
>NW_008667472.1:4282-19282 GCF_000695815.1 Acanthisitta chloris | reverse complement strand
AGTGAGGTCCTTGGAGCTGCAGTCTGCTCCTGGCACATGCTCAAGGGCGTTCCCAGATCAGGGCTAGCATAGGACGGATCTAGCCCAGGAGGGAGGAAGGGACCCACGTACAGTCAGGGGATTCACCATCACGGGATGGCACGAAGCATATCTTTATGTCATCCTCTCTAGGCTTCCATGAGAGGGGGATGGTGTGAACCCCTGCCATGGTGACAGCACCGCAGGGAAACGCTGGACGAGTCCTCCCTCCCAGTGTTGGGTGTGCTTGCTCTCTCTGGCCAGGACACCTGGGAGCCACCATGTACAGGTGAGCTGCGCTGCCCTTCCTCCAGCACTTCTTTCCACCAGCTCCCCACCAGCAAAACTGTGCTGAAGGCGTGAGGATCTGTGACGTTTAGAGCACGGGGTGTTTGTGGTGTGAAGGAGATGCCAGTGACATCTCTGTTTTTCTGAGGTTATTCTCCAGCTGAATTAATTTCCACTTTGCCAAAGTGGCAAGTTCTTGTGAAGCTCTGGATCAACGTGGCTGAAGGTAGTCTGACCCACTTCTGCTGAACTGGAACTGATTCAGTAAAAACAGGTCAGGCCACTATGAGCTGCCCCAAGCCCCGCGTGAGTGCCAGCTCCCAGCCACGTTAGCATTCCAGCTGAATCCGTTTGAACGTGAGTCCTCAGAGCAGACTGACACACAGGCAAGGCTGAGCCAGACATTGGGATGAAGGAGAGTGGAAGAGAAAATTAACGTTTAGAAAAATCATAATTTTGGGAAGTGGTTGAAACTGACACTAAAAAAGAAATTAAAAATTAAACCAGCAAGTAGGTTTTTGTACTCACTGGCCTTGGGCTATAGCTCAGGATAGTTCTTGGAAAGACCTATGAATGCAAGAAAGGAGATGTGGAACCAGCCTGGGTTGTGTTTTAAACCTTGTTGTAGAGATGTGAAGAGATTCAGGCTATGACTCAGCATATTCAAAGAAGACTTTTGCTAGCCCAAAGTAATATGCAGTGAAGTTGGCCAGGTGGGATTAAAATATGCCCTTGCCAAACATTTGCTTTGAATATTGGCTGAATAATAGGTACACTGAGCTGTTCGTATTGTTGTAAACATCTTAAAAAGCGAAAATAATTTAAAGGGGAATACTGGCAAAGGAAGAGCTTTCCTCTCTTAAGTACCAACAATTCTTTATTTGCCCTTCTCTACAGATTCTCCAGCATTCAGTGAAACTGTTAATTAACCTGAGGCTAATTCCTGGCCTGTTGCAAGCATGGCAAGATCCATGCAAAGGGGCAAGAGATGAGCTGGTTGGAGGCTGATGAAGACTTGGACTTGCATTCCAGAAAAGATGTCCACGAAAGGATGTGTTTCCCCCCAAAATGCTCTCAGGTCACACTGACACCACTGCCTTCCAAGACAGATGTTTTTCAGCCTTTATCAGTCATCCATAGGACACAGCTCTTTTCATACCACCTTCCCAACACAGGGCTGAGGTATGTATGAAAATATTGTCTGTGTTCCTACCTGTGCCTGTGGTGGGTGCTGATTCTCGGGTGAACTACAGACCACTGATTAAACATGCTCCCATGCTGCTGGTGAGCAATCACAGCACACCAGTTTGGACAACCATGTGTTCTCACTGAGCCCTGTTGTACTGTACAGTAATTAAAAAGTCATGAGTCCAATTTAAATATAGGGCATTCTGTCCTAAACCTCCGAGTGCCTGTGGGTGTGAGTAAGCTCACTCTCCAAGGATGTTCCCTGGTCTGTGTACATACACCAGCTTCGTCAAAACGATGTATGAAATGCCAGATCCAGATATATGGATTCCACTTTTTTTTCCCCCCTTTTTAAATACATCACTGATCGGTCTGGGGATGGCAAAAATTAATAGTAATGAGCTAATTACTAAACCAGATGCCTACAAAGAGGGATCCTGTAGGCAGACTCCTTCTGCCTGTTTGCCTGCTGGTTAAACCACCACTCTAGAAATTATAAAACAAAACTTTTTTTCCCTTTATAAACATCTATCAGCCTCACCTTAATATGGCCCAAAGCACCAACACTGCCTAGCTTTTAAGTTCTCAAAATCCAGCCAGAATCTCCCCTAGCACATTCTAACACATTTTACTGGCTTGAGCAGGGTAAGCCAGCCGTCTCCTCCAGCGGATGGCTGCTGAGCTCCAGCACCCTCTGCACGCGGCCGGGCACACCATCTGCGCCACGCCGACGTCCGAGCCGTGCACAACTGCCAGCCCTTTGAAACGCCAGCCTGTTTCTCTGATTGATTCACTTTTTAATGAACTGGGAAAGCCTGTGAACTTAAACCCTGACACCTCCACCTCCCTCCCTTCCTAGCCATCCCTGCAGCAATGTACTGATTATATTTCAAGTTATTATGGGATTAATACAGCTGCCCCCGGTGCCTCTTTCCCCTGAACTTCATCAATAAAAGTTGTGTACTACTCTTACTCCAGTTAGTTCAGATTCTTCCTGAATCTCTCCATGTAACCTGTGACATGTCACCAAGGCTGTATCATATCAGCCCTTCAAAGCTGCCAATGCTGCTAGCAGTTAAAACCTATTTGTGTCACGGCCTTGCATAAGCTTTGTGTATTTAAGAGGACATCTTGAGCTTTGCTATGCACTGCGTCAGCTCTGTAAGTGGGTAGCACATACTTAGCACTATTGAAAATAATGAAATAAGATAATCCACCCAAAAAAAGTTAAATAGATTGTGCCAGTGTCATCTTTCTCTGAATTCACAGTAGAGCTGTAAAAAAATACTCTATACAGGCAAGTTCAGTAGAAGAAAAAAATGAAGGTTGGGGGAGCAAAAGACCTGGGCCCAGCACAATCCAGTTTTTCACTGACAGCATTTCTTTATGCAGTACAGGCTTTAGGTTTACTGTTTTTGTTGTTGTTATAGGTTGGGTTTTTTCCCCCAAGAATCCTATTTTCTAAAATCATCATTAAAAATGTAATTAACTGGCTTATTCTTTGGAAAGTCTGCGATTGTTTACAAAAGAATTGCCACACAAGCTGCCACCTTCAACTGTGCTGAAGCAGGAAGTTATGCTCTTGTTTACAACTATGCATCAATTCCACAATATATTTAGTTTTGGTACAAGTTACATATAAAATTCTTACTGAGCTTAATGTTGCAGCAAATAACACATATAGTAAGCGAGTAGGATTTATCACTGGCTGTAATGTCGTAGTACATATTCCAAATATATATGGTGAATGATATATACACGTGCACATGCAAACAAAATGGAAATATATTTAGTTTAAGAAGTGATGAATTGTGTTTTCTTTCATTATTCTCATTTTGTATGTAGGAGAGTGGAGACCAAGCACATCCACGGAAAGGGTGGCTGGTTGGGATCGCGTCTGCGAAGCAGCACATACTCACCAATGAGCAGGTTAGAGAAGACACAGCACTTTGCTCTCATGGCACGAGACACGGGGGCTCAGGAGTGAGGTGCTGGGTGGGTGGGATACAAACAAATCCCATGGAGTCCCAAGATGATCCCAGAAAGCGTAAAATGTCTATCCAGCTAAAATGCTTCCCCCAAAGATATTTTATTCAAGCTTCTTTCTTAAAGAACAAAATGGCAATTTTCCCCTTTAAATTCGGTTTTCTTTCCCCCCTCCCCCTTTTGGTCTCTCCTGTAAACAGAGGCCAGAAGGCTATGCTTAAATAATTCATCTACAAATTTGCAATATCTTTTTGAACTATAGCAATTAAACGGAAAATAGAAAAATCAGCTCAGCATCCTGTTTGGATGTAATTAAAGGTATAATCTGTTCCATTTGAATACTTCAGTGCTTACCCTTCTTAAAACAACAAATAAGAATAGTAGCTCATTTGCAATATGTTTTTTTTTCAAGTCAGCTAAAAAGACTAACTGATGAAGCAAGAATAATAATTTTTAAATGTGGCATAAGCACAAAAATACCAACTACAGCTTTCGAATGATTGCTGCAGTTCTCAAGCCTGATGAGAGTTCAGTAACAAGGGATATAAGCTTTATGGCAAAACACTGAAGTCTTCCACTATTTGATATCAGCATCTCGATATGGCTGATATAATTACCTATCACATACATCAGTGGAATGAATATCAGAGGATATCCAAAAATATGTAAGTGGGATGCATATCAGCGCCGTCTTTTAGGGGCTGTTTGATCTTAAGGGTTTTTTCTAAGAATAAAAGACAAATACCGCATTCGTTGCCCCTTTGTTTTCTATAAGCAGCTGAAGATTTTACAGCACAATAAAATTAGCCTATTAATGTCTGGCTTATGAGTTTTAGCTGGATTTTTTTCCCTCCTACTGGACATTTCTTCACTGCTCAAAGAAATTGAAGTCAGGTGTAAAGTTAATATCTGCCTTGTTCATTTATTCATATTGTAAGCAATCAAGATTTCCCCAAATCACAGGGCAATCTCTTGCCTTTTGAGAATTAATATAGGCCCTGTTCTCTCAATTTAGTTTAACAAAACAACTGGCATAAGTTCAATGGAAGCGATGATTATTCTGAGAGGTTATGGGGAACCACAGAAGTTGTTAGCAAGAAGCTTGTAAGATCCCCTAAGAGGAAAAGTATATGGATATTTCAAAATGTAATTAACAGCATATTCCAACAACGTGAGAAAGAAACATCATCTGCTTCAGCTACAGAGGAACCTGGGAGGAACCTGCACAGGGAGAGCTTCAGCTTGCCCAGCAGCCACCACTCCCTTCAGAGCAAAGGACTCGATGAGCAGCAGAGGGGACCACTCACCACTGCTGAGAAAGGCACTGGGACAGGCTCTGTCTGTGGGAGCTCCTTCTGTGCTCGGCAGCACAGCTGCCTCATCACAGCCACGTTCACTGGGCCCAGGGCCCGACCAGGAAGAATAACCTTTTTCAAAGTGTCCATTTAGTCTCTACTATACTCTCTCAAAAAAAATTCTTTTGGGGCAGAAATATTTCAAGCCCAGTTTTAGTCTTAGGGCTATGGTTTGTAAGACTCTTTCAACAAAATCGTTGAGGGTTTTTTTTGTTGTTGGTTTGGTTTGGGTTTTTTAAAGTCAAATATGCAGCAGTGAATAAAAGCAATCCTAAAAAGCAAAGTATTTTGTTTTTTAAACATTTTGATCATTCCGAAAGGATGGATTTCCAAGCTCAGCATTTGTAAGCTGAGGTGAATAATGTAGCAAGGAACCGATTTAAACAGACAAAATGATCACAAGAATGTGTGAGCGATATTACACGTGGGAACAAAATGGCACAATGGTCTACAAGGCCTCTATTACAAGAATGAATATGAGAGAAGTTAAGCTTAAATTTGTTTAAAGTTAGCACCTATTAAAATTTTCAGCCTTCCTGGAGGTGCACACTTTGCTGTTTGAGAGCCCTTTTCAGCAGGTCCTTCAGGGGCTGGAGCCCCCACATAGCATTCCTCGAGCAGTGCCCTACTACAGGGACCTTCAGTGGACAAGCTAGAGGTGAGCAGGGCAAAAAAAGCCCCTGGTGACCACCAGGCAGGACTAAGACACCCCACAGCTACTGCCTTACATCCTAGTGCCTCCCCTCTGAACTGTGGAGCCTCCTGCATGCCAAAAACATTTCTGTGAACTCAGTGCTGGAGCTACTGTTAAAAGAAACACAACAACAGAACTCAACTTGTTAAAAAATACCCACAGAGGAGGGAAAAAAAAAGTCCTCAACACAGTGGTGTCTGTCTCCAGTAAACAGGACTTTTTTCAGGCCTTAGGCTCTCCGGAGGGTGAATGAATTACTGTCAGCTGAGCCATTTTCACCGAGGTTTAAGCACAGGCACTTTACCTGCCATTTGCTAGGAGCCAAGAGCCTGCACACGCAGGCACACAGTGCTGCTCAGCTGGCAGCATGGAGTGCTCGTGTTACCCCTGTGCCACCTGACACAGCAGTTTGCCCAGGAGCAGTCACCTACCCCAAGGGTCACACTTCAGGACTAGGACCCAAGCCATTTCACCCACCCCAAGGAACATCTGAGACCTGTGTGTAAATGAAGCAAAGCTTATCTCATGCATGCCACAGGTGTGATGTCATCCCCTCTGGCGAAGGAACCAGGATGTCTACACCCTCCACTGTACAGAAATGCAGGAACTAAAGTTAACGTCTCAGACTTTGTGAAAATATGGTGATAATTAAGAAATATAATTACTACACAAAGTTAATTCCTCTTTGAGTTCTTACAAACAAGCTTTTAATTTGCACCAAAAATTTGCATTTCAGGTTTCGAGGCACCTGTGAATGGTACAAGCTTGGTCAGGGACTCCAAGCAGTGGCTGGTGGGTTCTGCAGGGCTTGGGGCCAGGAGCACTGTGCCTTCCCAGGAGTATCCCAGGTGAGGAGTCACCAGCAAACCCTGAGTGCAGACAGGTAAGCCCATCGGATTGCTTTAAACTATCTCATCTGTTGTACAAGTGTGAAGATAAGCACCGTGTCAGCTAAACTTCTGCTTTTTATTAAAAAAAAAAAACAAACCAAACTTATAAGGTAATTGATTGCTTTCTTCTAGTCTTTTATTAGTTGTGATTAAGGAGCTATAGTAGCCCTGTTTACACAGCTCTAACAAGTCAGGACCTGCAGTACGTTATTGGCTTGGGGCCCACAACTTGCCGTCCATTCTCAACAGAATCAATCTGGAGTAGAAAACATCCCCCGTAGGAAGCATACACATCCCTGCTTAGACAGGAACAGGAACAGTAATAACTGCAGGTCCTGTAAGTTGCAAGTTCAACTTACAGAGATCAGCCCTGACTTGTCATTGCTCTCAGCATGTTGCTGATGAGATCAGAGCATACTTCCAGCCTGACAAGGGACATAGGTGAGTGTGTTGCACTTCACTGGTACTCACCACTCAGACTGCAGAAAGGAATGGAGCTCCTCACTGTTTAACATGCAGTCAAAGCACTGCCAATCTAAAATGGCTGATCAGTAATACTTTAATTACAGTTTCATAGAAACAAATTGCTATTTAATTGCAATAAGCTTGTCTGTGGCTTAGCTGGACTGACAATTGGCATACACCTGGTAGTAACAGGAACAAGCAGCAACAAGGGTTTTCTGGTACTGCATGCACAGGAGGCTCAGGCAGTGCCATCAGACCCAGAACACATAATTTCACACTGAATAAATATAATACTAAAAAAAAAATTTAGATACATAAATGTCCTAATCTCAATTTTATTTGTTATTTTAATAGAGCTGTTCAGAATGTAGATCCTTGCAAAAAGCCTCACACTTGACATACAACTACCAGCCAAAGAATTTGACAAAAAATTTAAATTGAAATGATCTTTTGAAATGCCTGACAGTACTTGATATCAAGGCATGCTATGCCAGGATATGACTTTTTAATTTATTTTTTTTTTATAGTATTTACCCTAATATTAGATGATGCAAATTTTATCAGTGTTAACTAATAGGGAAAAAGGGAGACAAACTCCGTGTGGTTAATATTCTAAAGATGTGACTTAATTTCATAGGCTTCATTTTGGCAAGACATTCTCATTTTATATTTCATAAGATACTGCATAACCTGTTAAAATATTTAAAGATAAATCATGTAGGACTGAAAAGACAGTATCTTGTTGCAAACAGAATTTGGTTTGGAAAGGCTTAATGTCCCACTGCCTGCCAGGATGCGTAAATCTCATAACTAGACAGCTGGATAGGTAAAAACATTAAACCCATTTAGAGGGCAATCTTTTTACAAAATTGTTTCATTAATAAGAGTGACAATTTATATGATTGAGACGTTTAGATGCAGTATGGACAGCATTTTATCCAGGTTCACAAGGATGGTTTCAGTTAGTAATATTTCCTTTGATTTTTTTTTAACAGCATTCATTTTTGAAAGTGAGGGAAGCTCTTACTGAATGATTATTTGTATGACTTTTCAGCAGCACTAAATGCAGAGGGTGTATTTCAGCCTCAGTGCAGCAAATATATGTGATAAAAGGTGAAGAACTATGTGTTTTTCCTTACAGGTCTCCTAAAAAAAAAGTGATTTTTCACATTAGGACAAATCTGAGTGTTTCCAGTAGCCTTCTATCCACACCTACCGTCCCCATTAGAGCCTGTTTTATTGTCTGAAATGCCTCTGGTTTCAAGAAAGTGTTTTACCTAAAGGAAGAATACTACTTAAATATGTTCTATTGTATATTCATAGCTCCATTAGTCCTCCTCCAATTTAGCACATCAAAGCAAAGGCTTCATCACTTGCATGTGGATTATGCTAACATGAGTGACATTTGTAATCTTATAGGTCTGCAACTTAAGAAATGCTTTTAAAGTAAGCTATTAAATAGGTAGCTGTGCTTTACAAACGAGTCATATAATAGTTTATTTAAAGCTGTTAATGAACTTCAACCTCTACATCACTAAACGCTATCCTACGTTACTTACTAGAAGTTATTAGCTATCTTCTTAGCACTTACAGGTTATATTGGACAACTAAAAATCTGTACATGTTAGATTTAAACACTGTACCTTGAGTGCTTATACTGAAAGAATATAAAAAGATGTCTACAGTCTCACTAATACTTGAATTCTATACTCGTATGACTTCAAGTGTCTTTTCAAAGATAGTGAAGCAGCACAATTTGCAGGACTCTACCTAAAGACTTTAATGCCAGATCAAAAAGCTTAGAAACTTATTTAAAATACATGTAAGTGCATTTCATTTAAAAAGTCATACATAGTGTCAGTCACTTGTGTTATGCTTTATATGTTATGCAGTACTCTTTTGTCTTTACTGATACTGTACATTATGGTATTTTCTTTTCTGAGATAGTGTTTCTTCCTCAAGCACTGAAGTGTTAAAAGAAATTCAGCAGCTCTCCAATATCACTAGAGGTCATGAAGTAGAATCTGAAACAAAACTATCTGCTTTTGGTTGTTTAGACAGACAAATCTATAAATCAGCTTTTTGTGTATCGGCATCGCAACAAAAATAAGTCAAGCTCATACTATAACCAAACATGCTGAACAGGGAACACCTTCTCAAAAACAGAATTGAAAAAGATAACATAATTATGAAGTATTCCAAATGTATTAGTTTCCTATAAATGTTGTTAACATTGATTTGCTAGTAATTGCAGCAGAGGCAGATTTTAGGTGCTTGCAGTTTCCTGACTGAAGGCATACAATGCACAGCTACAGATCCACCTTAGGTTTGGTGCATGAAAAGTCAAAATTATTCTGCACATCTCTACCACCAAGCAGCTGATGGGAAAAATGCACAAAATAAAGTCGCTCCCTTTCTAAGCTCAGAGGTGGCTCTGTTGCTTTGTGGGGAGGTGGTTTTTGTTTGTTTGCTTTGAGAGAACAGATCAGATTTGAGATCAGCTAGTTCTCGGAAATAGCCTGGGAAACATGTTTTTCTTTCCTTAAGAATATTAGTGTTGAAAAGTTAAGTCTCTTACCACAGCAAACACAACTTAATGTTGTTCAGATCAGAATAGCTATTGTATTCCTTTTTATGAATACTCAATTCTAGTGCTCAGCATGAGGCACAAACCTTTCAGTGGGTTTTATTTTTTTGACCCCTTATGGTATATACACACCCTCTCAGCTTGCACACTCAGACACATGCACACCCTTTACACAGCTGATTCTGCAGGAAGGAACTGGATAGAAAGAGACCACAGTACCTACGTGTGTACCATAATCCACTGCAATATGAATTACAAGATACTTGCTGTTACCAGAATTAAGAATCTGCATGAAAAATAAAGGTAATTTTGAAGCAGCACTCTGCATCCTTGCCAAAAGTAACATAGTTAAGTAGTTTAACAAATTCTTCACTGGCATGAGACACAAAAATGTCCAAACAAAAAAAGCTATTTTTAAAGGTAACTGACAATTAAGGTAACAACAGAGTGGCAGAATAATGTTTTGAATGTCATCTAAAAAAAATTAAAAAATAAAAAAGCAAAGCTTCTAAAACCCATACTCGATTCGGTTTCGTTTGTTTTACTTTTTATTATTTAAATACACCATACTAGAGCAAATGTCTCTGAAAATATCACAAATAAAAGATTTTTCTTCATTCAGCAAATTAGAAGTAGGTGAAAATTTCTACACAGTAGCTGCTATGAGCCTGACTTTTTTTTTCTTTTTTTTTTTTTTGCCATGGGAAGTAGCAACATTAGGACAAAAACACTTACATGCATACATACATTGTATTTTACAGAGATACAATAAAAGTGTTTGTGATAGAATATCACAAAAGCCACATCTTTATCTCATGTTCAGTTTGATTGAAACACATTTCCTTACAACACTTAAATATACAAAGAGCAAATAGAATGTTGTTAAGGTAAAACACAGGGTACAAACTGGCCAGTGCCCTGCTAATTGTTAATGAGGGTAGAAAGCAGATTTCAATGGTTCTTTTAATTAGCTTCATTAGTCATCTTCCCCACCCACCCCCCCCAAGATGTCCTCCGGTGGATCTTTTTTCATTTTCTCTACAGTCTCCCATTAGCCCAGGTTCATGGAGTCCTTAATGTTCATATTCAGTCATTTTAATACACCAATAAATGTGGGAAGGGCAATCAAGAATAAAGAAGGTGCAATGGTATGGAGCTGGCATTGATGCTAGCTACAAAGGTGACTTGTCTACTTGGAGACATGGGATCCATCTGTGATGAACAAAATTTGAGATGAAGGCACGCATTCTGCATTACTCTGACCTTTTAGCAGACCTGTAAGAAATAAAAATCGGTATCTTAGCTAAATTTGAGATAGGAAACTACAACATGACTGCTTTTGTCTTTTCCTTATTCACTAATCTCTTTTTTATTAGACTACTTTCCAACTGTGACTTGATTAAGGCTTTCTACACTATCCATTCATACTGCTAACGTTTCAACTTCAAACAGCAAAAAAGCAAACATTGTCCACAGTTTCACCACTAAATAAAGCAGACAGGAAAAAAAAAAAAAGAGACTGGAACAAGAAATCAGTGTACTTTCTGGTAACAAATCGTACAGTGGATAAGGTGGTTTTTCTGGGCCCCGTTTAAAAGGGAAGAACCATTATGCCATGTGCCTTTGAAGAAGTAATATGATCTTATAATTGGGAGAAATAGTGTGTAAAGCAAATACGAAGTACAGCCAATATCCTCCCAAGGCAACTTTGGTTAATATGCTGCATTACACAAGTGCTAAATATAGATATTTCAGGATTCCCCCCCCATTTAAAATTCCTCAGCTGGTGCGTTACTTAATGTTACATAAACATTCTAATATATGAAGTCAAACATGTGCTCTCACACTGGTGTTAATGAATTGTGATAATTAAAAGTGTCTAACTCAATAAAAATCTAAACTTTCATGGATAAAATAGAAATGATCATCCATAGTCTACAAATACAATCTGTTTGCAATTACCAAAATGAAATAATATGTATTAGATTTTTATGGCTTTTAAATGACATTTTGTGCTTCCCAGGAAGTTCTTTTTTCACCCTTTCTCTAAGTTACTAAAAGCCTGAGGTCTATTAGTAACTGCAACCCCCCACTTTCAAGCTAATTAAAGTAGTAGAGGCTTGGAGGTTTAATTCCCCAGAGCTGAAGCTCAGTGTGAAAAAGGTAATTTGTCTGTCCAGAACAAAGATTAGGGAGCAGCCAGCAAGCATATTTAATAAATGAGCATCAAATATCTTCTACTATGGACACAGACAACACCAATTATGTAACTACAAGGGAATTGTTGAGTGATATGTAAACTAGAAGATTTTTAAGATCTTCTCTGAGAGATGTAATATAACTCATACTTTATTTAGAAGTGTAGAAGCTGAAGACAAGCATTTGCTACCAACATTGCCAACTGGTGGAAAATTTACACTTTCAGCAGCTGGTAATACTGTTGCAAACAAAAAATACTACAGGAATAGTACCACTACCAAAAAAAAAAGCATCAAGAATTCTTGACATTACAGCCCCTTCAAACGAACAGCACACAGGACATCACAAGCTAAGTTTGCACTCTGCAGGCAAACAGTACCCAGTTTAGAAAAAACAGGGGGGTTTCCAAACTACATAGCAAGTGATGGGAAGTTGTAATTTACATGTGTGAATTGCCTCAGGGAGGCAAAAGGCAGGAAAGGCCAACATCACTGCATCTGCCTCCTTAGAAAGAAAACCAAGTTTTTAAACCAAGTTAGGCCATGCAAACCCTTTCTGCCTGCACCGATCACTGCTGACAGGCATTCACCTGCAAACTGTATGAAGACAATACTAAGTTTGTAACTGTCACCTTCACATACACAACAAAAATGTGTTTTAATGTTGGGAGTATGTCTCAATCTCTTTGGTTAAATAAAAAAACCTGTGGATATTCTGCTATGAATGTAATCTCTAGTGGCAGAATAACCTGGAGACTGATTGATCTTTAATGTTTAATATAAAGTATCTGCTACAGCCAACTCTGTCACAGTTGAAGAGGATTCTTAATCAGTGGCCCTAAAACATGCAGCTTTCTGGAAAACAACTCTGATGTTAAAGCAACATACAAAACCCAACTCTCTTGGCACCTGCCCCCGTAGCTTCCCAAGTTCCAGAAACCTGACAAATCCATGAATTATCAACTTGTCTCCTCAACCACATTTCAGTTTTCTGGGGTTTGGGTGCTCTGCAATTCCTTTCGAAAACTGGCAGAAGTTCAACCAATTTCTAGAGATACTGTATTATAAGGAAAAAAACCCTCAAACTATAACCCCTCTCCCAACCTTCTCCCTAATACCTACTCATCTGCCTCAGCACTGACTGCAGCAATGCCGTTAACAGTCGGTGACAGGAACTAATAAAAACCTGTTCGCACTATTTTCTCTGCATTTAGCTTCTACCAGGTGCCTACACTCATGAGCTGTGCAGGCCCAGGCCAGTTTTACTTCTCTTTTCCATGTGCTACGTTCCTCATCATGTCTTACTGCTTTTATTGCAACTAAATCATTTTTACGTTTTGCTAAGGCATAGTAAGAAACTGATAAAACTAAATGACAATTTAGACACCTATTTGAAGTTACATTAAACTTTACATTCGTAGAAGACAAGTGGATAAACCACTCACAGAATGGTAAACCTTTTACTGCAGTGTATAAAGATGAATGGTTTTACCTATATTTTGAAATGGGATACCTATAAATATTCATTTAACAGATTCACTGCTAGCTAGTCTATATTACAGATTTGTTTCATTAAAATTCACAACAGTATAAATCTATGAATCTTTAACTGTATTTGTACTTCCTTGAGCAGAGGCTGCACATTCTCCTCCAATCATAATTATCTTTGTTCTGCCTAACTATATAGCACTTTTGTACTCAACTCTCATCACCTCGATTGACAAATTAAGTAAATAAAAAATGTCCATGTTTTATTTTGATGTAATTACATTCACCGTTATAAGACTTGAAAGAATACTTAAAATTAATCAGTAAATTTATGCACAGAAATAAAAAAGCAAACACAGATATTGAAATGCAGCAACACAACAAAAAATATAATGGAAATTAAAGAACAGTTTCTGTTTTCTCTGACTTATTTCTCCACTGACAAAAAGCACTACGAAATAGTCTGTACACTACAGAATAGATCAGCCTAGCATTTGTCCCAGATTTTTTTAATCTTCCAAATTCCTACTTGCAGATAAATGTTATTTTTTGTGATCCTTACAGACATTAATGAAGTTCCTATTGTAAATCTATAAAGAATTACCAACTGAAGTGTGCACTTTTTGTTTCATTGCAATAACTCAGTGCTGTGTGATTGCCTGGGTTAATGATGAAAAAGTCAAATATACTATCAGAGCTGATGGAAAAATCTATCACCAATCTGAAATTAAAATTCATCTGTGGTCAATAAGATTTAATATCCATGCAAGTGGCGCTGTAAAGAGTAAATGAATCAATGTCATCAATACATAATCAGTATGAAATATGATGTGAATAAAATTATGTGCAAGAGTCATACATCCACTCTTTTCTGGACCAGGGTGGAATGAACAGTCTCTTAACTCAAGGTTGACAGTAATTGTTACAAATTAGGCACAGCAGTTATCAAAATGCACTCACTTGCATAGCTTTAGGACTTATTAAGGAGATTAAAATAGATCTAAAACTATCTAGTTTCAGAGTTACAAGACAACTGTTGATCAGAAATTTTTTTTCTTCTTCGCTGTATGATTTGTACAGTCATTATTTACTCATTTAGCTAGAAACCAAGAGCTATCTACCACAGAGATATACAATCTCTAGTTGAGCTATTAGTGTTATGGAGCGATAAGAAAATAGCACTTTGGTTTTTAAATCTGAGTTATGACATACAAAACAGACAAGAAAACACTTCTGAAAGAGCACCCCAGCATGCTTCCTCAACTAGAATCTTAATATTAAAGCAAAATACATTGGTTTAGTCCAGGAACCTTCTCTTCACAAGATATTTATTTCCATATTAAAGGATCTAATTTTCCTCCCTCAGAAACCTGCTCTCTTGTAGCCCTTAATTTCAAGATTATAAAGTAAAATGCTTCCCTTCTGTAAGAGTTTATATTAACGTACGCTCTCCATTTCGCTTTGTACACAAGGAGTTGAACAGCTGTACAGATGCACGTGCCCAAACCAAAATAAACTGACTCACTGTCATATTTCAAAGGTTAGTATTTTCTCCCCACACCCCATGCCTAAATAACTTAAGGTAAGTTCAGTTACTTAAAGGTCTCCTTGCAGGGGTGGGGAATGTCCACTATTAGAATGAAAAGAAATTGATCTTCATTTAGCTCTAAGAAAGCTTATTAGTAATTGTGGAGTATTCACCTTCTGGTCTGGCAGTAGTGGATTACTCTGAAGTGAATTCAAATGGCCATTGATGAGAGCTGTAGGTCTATCATGTTCACAAAATAAACTGCCATTGATGTAGTGAAACCGATCTCCAGGGACCAGGCGATTCCGGCAGGTA